>NC_060271.1:47743589-47752603 GCF_021613505.1 Equus quagga
AACCACAGGCCCCACGAGCAGGAGGACCACGAGAACCACAGGCCCCAGGTGCAAAAGCAGCTCCACAGCAAACTCCAGCTCTGCAGACACAGAGACAGTGAGAAGGTCGGGTCTGAAAAATGAGCACACATGGAGTGAGGAGGGGAACATGGCCTGGCACCAACTCGCTTGTCACTGCTGCTTTCCACACAGACACCTCACCCACCCACCAGGCCTAAGCCACAAACCAGTGCCACAAAGCTAGAATCATGAAAGGAACGCTGAAGTGACAGCACACAGACATGGACCGTGCATGAGAAACTAGGGCTGCTCCCTAGGGAAACGGAGATGTTGGCCCCAGGAAAGCTCAGCCACTCACAGGCCCCCATAACAGGTTCTCTCAGGTCATCCAGACATCACTTGCCTCAGAGCCAGCTGGGCTGCCAGCCTCACTGGGGTCGGGCACCTGACGGACGTTGGTGCCAGGCGTGGCTGTGTTCACCTATGGGATGTCTTGGGTGCTCCAGTACTGGGGCTTGTTTCCTGCACATGAAGCAGGATGGACCCTCGGCCCTCCCAGGAATGCACTCCCACGCCCAACAAGCTGTACGGCCCAGGAGGGGGCTGGGGGAGCCCCCCACCAAGATGAGAAGAATAGGGTACAGAGAAGACCATGTTACCAGATCCAGGCTCCAGAGAGGTCCCCAGACACCAAGACACAACCAAATGGCTCCTGTAACGCCCGGCTGACAGCTCCTCCAGGGCATAGGGAGGCCAGTGCAGGCACACAGGAGAAACTGACACCTGGTGGGCACCCCAAGATGTGTCCGCCACTTCCACCCATATTCTCAACGTGCTTCTGGCATGCCCAGCCCATGTGGCACTACATTCCTTTGTGCCACTACATCACAGGGGTCGTGACCTATGGGTTGGGGGGACACGGCTGAGTTGCCATCATGGGATCGTCACCTCCACTCACCACAGCACAAGTGGGCTCAGGGGTAGAGTTAGGAGGGAAGGACCTCGCCAGAGCCCTGTTGGTGCCCTGCGCTCTCAGACCACCTGTGCTCCCAGCACCCGCACCTTTGCTAATCCCCCTCAGGGTAGATGGAATCTGTGACTAGGGGGCCAGTCGGCGCCAGCTTCGCTCCCGCAGCAGCCCCAGGAGCCGCCACCGCAGTTCTCTGCAGCAAGCAGCACAGTGGGCCCTGCAGACAAGTCTGTTTTCAACAAGAGGTATTTCTTTCAAAGTACCCAGCCAATGTCCCAGTGGAAGCCAAGTCAGGGTGTGGTGAGGCTGGTTTGGTGGGGCCAAAGCTAGCGGGAGTCATCGCTCAACAAGCAACAGCCAAGTGTCCAGCGTGGAGCCAGGCTCCAAGTGCCACCACGCAGATAGACGTGAGCGAGCCACCTTCTTCAGACATACCACAGGGTAAGGACGAGTGACACCCCAAAGACCTCACACCCACTCCCAAGAAAGTTTCTCAATCTTTCTTTTTCTAGCCATCAAAAGCAGAGCTGCCAATAAACCTTGACAATTAGTGATTTCATGCCTCCATGAGTCATTCAATGAGTATTTATTTCAGGCCTGGAACTTCGGACCCAGCCATGACCAAGCCCCCCTCCCCCGCCCCCATGAGGCCCACAACACAACCACAAACACACAACCCCCAGGGCCGGCACAACAAGGGCTCCAGGGAGAACTAAGACTGCAGGGCAGGCGACGGCTGCAGGCTGTGCAGCCCACAGAGAATCATGCCGAGACTTCCTGAATTGCTGTCTGAAGCTGCAAAAACAAGAGACGATGGCATTCTTTGACTCTTCCTAAGTTGAAAAGGTGAAATCAGAGAAGATACAAAGCCAGATACCAAGACAGAACTGTGGCTGCCTCCTAGGCCCACATGAAGACCCTCTTGAAGCCCCCCATCTGTTCCCACCTACACAAAGGCCACAAGGACTACCCGAAGGGACAAGAGTTTCAAGCAAAGGTCGGAGCACGACACAAGACACACACTGCAAGAAGAAGTGCCATGTCACCAGCAAGCCTGTGAACCACCAGCGGGCTCCCTCTGCCCAGCAGGTGTCTCGCCCACTCTGGTCCTTTCTCCAGACATTACTCTCCTCCCCCACCATCTTATCCAAAATTCATACCCGAGTCCGGGTCCTTCACTTTAGTAAATAAGTAGACTCAAACAGTGGTGAGCCCCAGAGCTGGAGGACCCCCAGGACCCCCTCGGCTCCCAGGCTTCATGACCAGGAGGCCACCTCACCTGGCCTGGCCTGGCCTCTCCTGCAATGCTGCCTGGAGAAACACTAAGTCCAGTGCGGCAAAACTGACTTGCGGCTGTCCCAGAGCTATGAGAACAGCTCTTCCAGAACCGTCCTCCAGTCACAGAAATGCTGCCTAAGAGCTGTTGTTCACTCCCCTTCCCGCCCTGGGAATGCGCAGGGTGCATCCTGAGCACAAACTGAACTTGGTCTACCTGGGGGGCCCCACCTCCAAGAGCAGGAGGTCAGGCAAGAGGCTGGAGGGCCTGGGTAGTGCCCGTGCCAACAACATAGTGACTACATGGCCCCCAAGTGCCCCGTCGCCCACTCCACTTCACTCCCATGGACATCGTCTGTGGTTCGAACCCAACGCCAACCAAAACCTGCTTCAGATGACACAAGGCCACAGCAGGGAAGAGCCACACATGGCCCCACATTCCTAGGAAATGACTTCCTGTCCCTTCTTTGCGACTCTCATCAGCACCCCACATCTGAGCAGGTTAAAAAACCAAATGCGCGCAGTCTAGAGGCAGGCGGGGAACGCTGGGCACGGTCTCCAGGCCATGCCACTGCTCCCTCCTAATACACCCAGCCGGCTCCCCGGTGGCTGCCGGCAGGAGGGACGGGCCCTTGGAAGAAGGAAGGCACTCTCCTCCTCCTTCCGCTCTCACAGATCTTAATGAAATAATTCAGCCTCTGTATTTTGACTCAAAACAAAGAAACTTTTTAAAAACATTTCAGTTGAAACTTGCCTAATTCTTCCAGTGGAGAAATCCTCCCTAACTTTCGCAATCCTTAGAAAGAGACACACTATTGCTGCTTGTGTAACAGTCTCTGGGCCACGGAGAGTCCAGCCACTGGCCGCGGACACCTCTCGCCAGACGGCCAGGGCGCAGGGACCCGGAAGCACCGCCTCCCCAGGCCCTCCCGGCGCCCAGTGGCCAGGCCGGGGGGTGTGGGGCGGGGGTGTAGGGCAGCGCTCGGCTGAGCCGGGGCGGGGCTCCATCACCCTCCGCCAGACTTCCTCATGCTCCTATCCTGTCTGCCCTCGCTCGACATCTCAGACAGACATTACACAAACCGGCTGCAGGGAGGTTGAGAAACCAAGACACTTCGAGTCAATGACCCTATTCTCAGAGCCCCATGCTGACTGAGGGGAGCAGGGGCAGAGAGGAGAGCCACTCAATGACCCTGCTGCCTCCAAGTGAGAGGTTGGCACTGGGGAAAGCCCAGAAAGCGAGGGGCTCAGCCCAGCTCCAAAGGAGGATCCTGGAAACTAGCAGGACAGCCGACAGATGGACAGACGGACCACACTTGGGAAACCACCTAAACGTGGCTCCTCTCACCGCAGACAGACCGAGGGCGCCCGGTCGGCCTCCCACACCCTCCCTGCTCTCACACAGCCAACGACGGGCACAGGGGAGAAACTGAGGCCTCACCTAAGCTGCCGTTCCTCCCATTTAAGAAGACCCCCAGCCCCGACCTTCACTCTGAGGCCTGACTGGAGACCAAACCGATTCATAGACCCCATCCTTCTGAATGGGGGCCTGGGGCCCATGGAGGAGCCTCACCTCAGAGCATCACCCAAGACAGCACCCCACCTTCTCAGCCAAGCCTCTAGAGAAAGGAAATCACCACGAAACCCCACAAAAACTTAGAACAAAACGAGTGGACAAAGGAACAGTTGACCCTTTAGATCTCTGCCCAGACCTGGCGGCATCAGGGTGAGCACAGCCACCCCATTAAAGAGGGGATCCTGGAAGAAGTATGCTAGTCAGAGTCCATTCCAGCCTCATGGTACATTCCTGATGCCCTTCCTTCTGGTAGTAATTTCAGCTTAAAAGAGCAAAACACACCCCACTCAGAGAAGGGCCCTGGGCCAGAAGCCCCCTCCTGGCCTCTGCACCTAAAGTCATTCCCCAAAAGGGACCGCAAGACTCAACCCTCCTCAAGGCTCAGGGCCTGGCTGGCTTCCTGCTTTAAGAAAACACTGCTCTCTGACCAGGAAGTCATCAGGTGACACTGGGAAAACCATCTCAACGTTAGGAATTCTGACAAATCAGTCATGGACACTCACGCAGCACACAGGCCATCAGCCTGTGGGCTGCTAAAACATGTCGACCCACACGACAAGGGCAATTCTACAGAAAAGACGCCTCCAAGAACTTGGGTGTCTGAAGGACAGGGGGAGAATAAACTAACACGACCCAGACTCTTCAGCCTGGAATCAGGACATTCAAGAGAACGGCAGCAGTTCCCAGGAGCCTGCCTCCTGAGCACATGAGTGACGACCCTGCTCGGGCCCCGTCCTGGGCCTGAAGGGGAAGCACCTGGTCACTCCACAGAGGAGGCGTCCTGCTAGTCAAGGAGGTGTGCCCTGGCAGCAACCAAGTCTGCGCCACCAACATCCCCCTCTCTGACTGACAGCAAGCCGGGCTGCTAAAAAATTAGTCCCAGTTAGTCCAAATGTCATTAGACAAGCCAAGACAAAGGGATATAGGTGAAAAGGGAGAAAAAAAGAGGAGAGCGGCAGTGCGGAAGGCTCCGAGGTTCCAGCCCCTCGTCACATGTTCCCAGCAGAAAAATGACATGTCCCTATCCTACCTGTGACACTCGACACCTGAACACCGTAGAGAAATAAAACATTATCAACTATCACGACTTCCTACAATACCCATCTCATACAGGGAGAAACTGAGGCACAGAGAGGTTAAGCAACTTGCTCAAGGTCATGCAACCAGCGAGGGACAGAGTGAGGATGAGGGAGCGGCCCTGTGGAGTTCTAGAACCGGGCTGGCCCATTCCAGGACACTCAAGGACAGAAGCCAGAAGGGCCTAAGAGGTGGCTTCCCAGCACCCCACCACTTCCTTTGGATTCCCATGAAATTAGGCAGCATCACCAAGGAAGTCCAGTAGCCTGCATCCGAGAACACGCCACCTTCATAGGGTTTCCAGGCTCGAAGCTGGAGCCCTGGCCCACACTCAATTCCACACTGGGGCAACTCCCAGAACCAGGACCACTGTGGCCTGGCCGCAGGCACAGCCAGGCGAGCGAAGGCAATCGTGCATCGGGGGCACCACAAAAATTACCAACCCCTCCCCACCACTGACATCAGAGAAGCGCTGAGTCCTTCTGGCAGAAGACTGGGGGGACACCTTGGCCCCCCAACACCCAAACACACTTCAGCTCACTTCATCTCACCAGAGCCCAAGGCCCCAAGACAGCCATGTCCCCTACAAAGAGCAGTTCTAGCATGTTCTTTGTTCCCTTCCGTTCTCATCCTCGGTAGATCAAAAATATTAAAATAAGCTATAACAGAAGTGAAAAAACCAAAACGTATCCCACAAACGAGCTGTCAAGAAACGAGTGGGAGGAGCAGGCAGAGACAGGCTGAGCACTGGGGCAGCTCCTTCCAGAACCGGTCCCCCCAGCCCTGAGGGTCAGACCCTCTTCTCACACGGTACATGCAGACATGCATGGTGGCATGCAGACAGACAAGCACAAGGCTGTGCTGGGAAGACTTACGGGGACCGCGCACCCAGAACTCCCACCTGCGCAGCCAAAGCCAGGCAGCACAACGCCAGGGGGAGGACAGGGAACAAGGCAGGCAGGCAGGGCGCCCCCGAGGCAGAGGAGCAGGCAGGAGTGGAGGCGCGGGCCTGGCAAGGTCTGGGGGGCATGTGAGCAGACGGCCGGAAGGCGCCAAGGCCTGGAAGGAGGCACACCGGACTGTGGGCCGAGGCCACCACTGTGAGGACAGGGCTGGACTGGCACTTATGCCTGGAGACCCCAACCACTTACAAGGAGCATGTCATCACCACCACTTGGGAAATTTTCTCTCAATCACTAAATAAGATTTGAACAGTGCTAAGAAGAGCACCGAAGAAAAAGGCCAGCACTGAGCATCTGTGGGAATGACTGTGGCTCAGGGGACCATCCAGTCTTCTCCCCAAGCAGTGCCTGGGCCCACGAGCTGGGGCCTGGACTTCCCTGAGCCAAGAGACACCCACGCCCAGAACCGCAGGGCCTGCTGCAAGGGAGCCTGGGCCCGGGTGTGCGACAGAGAGCGAACCCCAGGAAGACCACAAACACACACACGACCCAGACTCGGACACAAACAAGACAGACACACCCTGACAGACAAGAGCCTCTGCTGTCGCTCTCCAGCTAAGTGACCTGCCACCACAGCCTCGCCTGCCAGCTCATCTGCTGGAGCCCACCACAATCCCGCACACCACAATCGTGCACACAGGGCTCCCTCAGGCCACGGTGGCTGCCAAGGGGGCAGGCACCCCAAACAGAAAGGCCCTAGTTCACAGGGAGCGCCCATCAGGCCACCCACAGGCATCCCCCGTCTGAAATGAGGGCCCAGCCAGCCTCCCGGGAATCTGCCGTCTGCCTTTCCCACCAGCAGCCTCCCCCACCGCACACTGCCCACTCAGACCAGCCCTCCTGCCCAACCCCAGCCACAAGGCGTGCAGACGGCTGTCACCCGGGCACCGGCCTAGCCGAGGGCAGCAACGCCACAAACACGCTGACGCGCAGCCCCTGCAAGCACAACAGGCGCCAGGCCCCGACTCTCCAGCCCCTCCCCCGCTCCCCGAGACACTGACACTCCACTGGAGGGGCGCCCAGAGAAAACCGGGCGGGAGCATCTATTCACAGATTTAGAAAAAAAACTTTGATGCAATAGCTGAATTAATTAGGCCTCCCAAGAATAGCTGAGCCAATGCAGCATTCTGTGTGTGCAATTCAATAAGCCTGGATGTTTAAAAGGAAAGTCACAGACACTCGGGGAGGGAGAGACGCCATGAAAAGTTGGTGAGGACCCCAGTGAATGGTCTCGGCATCTAGCGGCCCGAGGCTGCCCGGCCCATCACAAAGATCCTCCGCCGGCCAACAACAGAGCCTCAGCCAACGACCCTCCCCGCCGCACCCTTCGGCGCTTCAGAGACAAGGAGAGTAGGAAACACGGCGTCCGAAACACACTGCAGGCCGTTGGCCACTCTGACACTGAGCAGGCCCCGAGCCCAGTGCCAAGTGGCCCTCGCCCCCGCACAGGGGACTCTGGGATGCACTCCCTGGCAGGCCCAGGGCAACGCACAGAGCTGGAGTCGCCGAGTCTCGGCCCCCAGCCACCTCAGCCTGGACACCTGGCTTCGTTTTTGAGTCTGTCTCCCAAAACTTCAAGGCACAAACAGGCCCTGCCTCGCCACGTTCTGTCTGCTGGGGAGCACGGGCAGGCACCCCTCTGCCTGCGAGCCTGGGAGCTCCGTGGCAACGGCCATGCCCTTCGCCCCCACCCAGTCTGGACACCTCCTCAGGGCCCCGAGGAAGGCCCGGGCCTGAGGCTCCAGCCTGGGCCCAGCTGGGACGTCACTTCCCAGGACTCAGGGCAGGAGCATCTGATGCTCGTCCTTCCCGGCCTATCTGGGCAATGGCTTCCCCACCCACCAGGCTTGGCCCCAGACCACAGGGCCCCCCTCACACTAGACAAGCCAGTTTATCCTAGGAGTCTGGCAGAAGAGCTTTCCTTCCAGGCTATATGGCCATCGATGTGGACACTGACAATACCCTAAACGTCCCTAAAACAAAACAAGACAAAATCCTGAGACGTCGCGGAGGCAGAAGCACAGGGCCCAGCCTGCTGAGACAGAGCCCCTGGCCCAGAAGGGCCCCCTACCCTTTCCCAGGGACCCGCTCATCCCGGGGCCACCTCCCCAGCTTCCAGACCCGGGTGCCCAGCTCGCCGGTGTCCTCCCACTGCCGCAGCCGAGGCTGACAGGGACACTCACCCGGGGCACCCGCCGCTTGTACTTGTTGCCGTAGTCGAACTTCTCCTTCACGTCATCCAGGCAGCGGCCAAGGCGCGTCTGTTCCTCCTTGCCCGTGTAGTCCTGGCTCAGCAGGATGTAGGCCCGCCAGTTGGCCGAGTCGAAACCCCAGTGGCAGGTCCGGTTCTCGAGGGCCTTGTGCGAGTGCACCACGAACTTGTGTGGCGGGTACATGAGGCGGCAGTCGAGGCACTGGATGCAGGCGGCGCTCGGGCTGCTGTAGAGCTCGGGCACCAGCAGCCCCTTGCACTTGCCGAAGCACTCGTGGTACACGCGCACGCTGCGCTCGCTGAGCTCCAGGCCCAGCGCCAGACTGGCGGCCAGCTCCTTCTTGCAGGGCGGCGGGTAGGCGCCGCCGTACAGCAGCGCGTTGCACAGGCGCTCGGCGTCCGTCTTGGTGATGAGCCCGCACGAGGGCGCCGAGAAGGGCAGGATGCCCATGACTTTGAGGATCTCCAGCTGGTCGGCCGTGCAGCGCGAGCAGTAGATGTGCAGCTCGTCGCACACCGAGTTGATCTGTTGAAGCGAGAAGTCGCGCAGCACCGAGTTGAGGATCTGCGGCAGGCACAGGCGCTTCTCGCCGCCCACCACGAAGCACGAGATGGTCTCCCCCTCCAGCACGGTCTCGCAGCGCTCGGTGGAGCGGTCGGACGGCATGAAAAAGGGCCCGGGCAGCACGGGCGGCGGCGGCTGGATGGCGGGCAGGTGCAGCACGGGCGGCGGCTCCGCGGCTGCGGGCACCGGCGCGGGCACCGCGGCCGCGCCCGCCTCCTTGGCGCTCTCCTTCTTGTAGGCCTCCTGCGCCCAGCGCGCCGAGAAGGCGGCCGGACCGCCCAGCGAGCTCATGGAGCTCAGGTGGAACTGCTCCAGCGTCTTCTGCAGCCCCGGGTGCGGCTGGAAGCCGCCGCGGCCGCCGGCCGCCGCCTCCATGG
>NC_060271.1:47757603-47827740 GCF_021613505.1 Equus quagga
CGGGGGCGGCGGCGGCGCCCGGGGGCCCCCTTTCCGGCCGAGGCGGCTTCCTGCGCGGCTGGGAAGGCGCCCGTCCCGCCGCCGCCGCCGCCGCCGCCGCCGCCGCCGCCGGGGCCTGGAAACCCACACGGGGCCCCCGCCGCAACCGCAACCCAGCGGAGCGGCGGGCGGGACAGGGCTGCGCGGCCCCGCCACGGGGACTCCACAAGGCGCGATCCGCGCGTCCCCGCGCACGCCGGCCTCCGTGCAGCGGGACCCGGGTGCACGCAGTACGGGCGCCGCAGCCCGCCGCGGGTCCCTGCACCTCAGGGTCGCGACGCCCCGGGCAACCACACGGGAAACACCCTGCGCCACGTGTCCGGGACCCCCACACGCAGGCGCGGCGCAGCCCCACCCCACGCGGAGCGGTTGGCGGCTGCCCCGGCCGCTCGCGCCCCTGACCCCGGTCCCCGCTCCGTCCCCGTGCGGCCACCCCCCTCCGGTGTCGCCTGCTCCACGCGCGGGGCTTCGCGCGGGTGGGGGGGTGGCCCTGCGTCCAGGCGCTGCCCTGTGCACGCGGGGCAGGTCACTGCCAGGGCCAAGCCCGGGGTCCTCGGGCCGGCCAGCGTGACCCATCACCCGCAGCCCCCCAGGCCAGCGGGAGAGCCGCTTATACGTCTGCAGGTCTCCCAGGGTGAGGCCACCCTGTCCATCCTTCCTCGCCCTGGCTGTGTCTGGCGGGGGGGGAGACAAAGCAGAATGTGGCCGTGGGAGAGGACAGGCCGAAGCTGGCTGGGCGGCCCCCCTGAGGAGGCGGCATCCAGCAGAGGCCCCCAGGGTGGGGACTGGAAATCAGCGGGACAGTTATGGCTGTGCTCAACTCGAGGGCAGAAGAACAATCCAGTTGAGCTGGGCAGTGGCACCTTTTCCTCCACAAGGCAAGCGCACTCGAGCAGGCTTGAGCCTTGGGGGACTCGTGGGGGCTGCCCGCGGTACTGGGCAGGGGCAGAGAGCCACGCCCACTGCAGCCTGGTGGCCTTCAGTTTGTCGCCTTCTGCTCCTGCCTCCCCAATGGAGGCTGGAACGGGCCCCAAACCAGTACTTCTGGGGGCAGCACCTGCCCCAGGGAGCCGACCCAGCATCTCTGCAGCCCTCGGTCACCCCTGAGGCTCGGACAGGTGTCCAGACGGGCGGTTAGGATGAGCAGGTGACCCATACCTGCAGGCTGAAGACACAGGCAGGTGCCTGGTGCAGGGCCTTGAGCTTCAGGGCGCAGTGCTCCACGTTTACAAACCTGACCGCTCCTCACCATGGACGTGAGCCCTCCCCCACCCTGGCCTGTGCCCTGGGCACTGTCCCTCCTTGTCATCGCGATTCCTGCTGTCCCTCCCACTCTTCGCTCCAATGTCCCCAACAGTCAACAGCCCCTGACATGAGGCTTTTCTGAGTGCACAAACAAGGGAAAACTAGGAAAAGAGTATTTAAAAACCAAAGAAAAGGGACTAACGTGTTCAGAGACCGTTTTCTTGGCCCATATTTGGACTAAAAAATTTATATTGTACCTGAGAGAGTCAGTTTCTCCCATGCAGCTCAGGCAACCTGTAATGAAACGAAGGTGGTGGGAGCACCAGACGCTGGCTGGGAAGGGTTTCCAGCTGAGTGCAGGATTCTTCCTGCTCTTTGGCCAAGCCGGTGCTCCCAGGAGGGCCCTGAGCCTGAGGCCCTCTGGATGGGCAGTGCCCAGCTCTGACACTCCGCTTCCCTCTATACCCTCTGGCTTTGCAGGGCTCTGGGAAGGGGCCAGGTTGGGGGCCAACTGCAGGGGACATGATGGCAGACAGGTAAGGGTGAAGGGCCCTGGGAAGCAGGGAGCGCCTGCGCTGGGCTCTAAAACGTCTCTTCCTCAGTGGACTTTGAGGTTTCCTCTCTGCAAGGTGTTGGAGTTTCTGGAACAGCCAAGCCCACTGCACCCACCAAGGGCCAGTCCCTGTCTTCTCCCTGACCCTGTGGGGGCTCCCACCTGCTGGCCTTCCTCCCTTCAACCCATCCCAGCAGCTGCTCTGGCCAGTGGCCCACTCTTCCCACTGTCCCCGTGCCATGGGCCAGGCACCACGCTGGCAGGTGGAGGGTCCAGGCCACAGGCACAGAGACATGGCGCACCTGGCCCTTGCTCTCAGCTCACTCTCCAGCAGTTACCACACTGATGGGTGTGTGCATGTGGTCATGCGTGTGCACATTCACAGGGTAAGCACACATGTATGGAGCCTGTACCCCTGCAAGCACAGAGCCTGGCACTGGGACCGTGGGGTGCGGGGGGTTGGGATGGGGAGGAGGTCAAGCTCTGCCCCACGTGGCTTCCATCTCCTAGGGGAGTCTGGCAAAGATCAACACACCCGTTAGTACAGGAGCAAGATCCTCAGGCCCTGAGGACTGGCAGGTGGGTGGGGGCTGACCTTGGAGCCAGCAGCACTCCAAGACCAAAGAGATGAGGGTGCCAGCAGTGACAAGGTGCCCCTAGCTGAGGGGGAGCTCAGAGGCTTAGCCAGGGAAATGAGCTGGGAGGCTCCTTTCACCAGGCCCCAACAGAGAGACCCTGGCAGAGCTTCCCTGGCGGGGACCAGCTCTGCCATCTCTGGCTCCCACCTGCTCCATATTCCCTGCTCCCTGGGAGGTGGAAGGAGACACTTGGTTGCAGCCAGGCTCAAACTGCCATTGTCAGGAAAATGCTAAAGTACTGTTTTAAAACTTTGAATTTGAAAAAAAAATCAAGATGCACTTGATGAAAATTTAGAATAGACTTTTGTCTTAGTTTGGGTTCCATCAAAAGCAGACTTTGAGGCAAAGATTTGAGTGCAAATGGTTTATTTGGAAGGGGATCTCAGGACACTCAGGTGGGGGTTGGAGGAAGGTGGGGGGAAGGCAGCACACAGGAGTGTTATGCAGCCTGTCACCCTTGGGCTCCTGGAGCTGGATCCTAAGGCACAGAGCCACCCCTGGGGGCAGCCCTGAGTGAGATGTCAGAGCCCAAGGGAGTGAAGGGAGGTCACTGGAGCAGGGAGTTGATGACATACGGGATTGACCAAATAAGGAGATGCGTTACTGGTAAGGAGTCAGGTTTCTTGCTGCTAGAGATGGGAATTAAAACACGGAAAGGGATAAATGAACCATGTGGTATTGGACTGGAATCAGCTACACCTATGTGAACCCACGAGTTTCAACGTTTATAAACAAATAGGAAAACTGTAGATGTAACTGCGTGTTTGTGCAGATGTCTGCATAATCCCTACCTCCGTCCAGTGCGAGGCCCCCAGAGGAGTGACACCCCAACAGCAGTGAGCACACTGAGAACCTGTAGCTTGGCTTCTAAACTCTGTGCTCCACAAAGAGGACGCAGAGCTCTTTGGAGAAGTGGCTGCTCTCAGGGCCTGGGCAGGGAGAGCATCCTGCTGTGCCTGGAAGTATGGAAAGGCGCAAATCATAACAGGGACGTGTCAGAAGGACACACAACCAGCTCGAAGGGGCCCCTACTGGCAAATCAGAGATCGTGATGATAGTCACAGATTATAATCATTGAATGAAATAGGAAACTGCAAGTCCGTGCATAGTTAAATATTTATTAAAATAAATGTGTTAGTAAGTTGACAGTTTGGTGAGAAATAGGCTGTTTGCCTAGTTTCAAAGCTCCTCCCCACAAGGATCCCGTTAAGCACAAAGGGAAGAAGCGTGAGTTCCCAGGGGAAATGCTGTCAGGCAACACCAAGCGATCAAAGTGGACGCCATCAGTCATTGGATCAATCGCAATTCTGCACCACCTGAGAAGGTGGGACCGCAGGCCACACACTTCTGTGACTGTCCTGCCAAAGAGGTATAGCCCGCAGCTGACCATGACGAAACCTCGGACGCCCACATGGAGGGACTTTGCACAGAAGGACAGCCAGGAACCTTCAAAGGGGTCAGGGTCACGGCAGTCAGGGAAAGGCCAAGGAATGTTCCGGATGGGTGGAGACTAAAGAGACATGACGGTCAGTGCAATGTGTAGTCCCGGGTTGCACCTCGTTACTACCAAGGACATTATTGGGACAACCAGAGAGCCCCGGATGTGGTCTGAGGACCAGAGAGCAGTGGCCCTGCCTCAGACGTGGCACTGAGGTTATGTCGGGGGACAGCCTGGTTTTGGGGTGTAATAGAGCACCATGTCAGCAATTCACCCTCAAATGCTTCGGGTCGGGGAGGGGGTTCCTGTACTGTTCTTGCAACTTTTCTGTAAGCTTGAGATTGTTAGAAAATACAAAATTTATGTTTAACAATGTTGTGCTGGAGGAGGCATGAGTTCTCTCTTCAGCCCTGCTGAACTTGAGCTGCCCAGCAGAGCACGCTCCAGCCTGAGGCTGCTGAAAGTCTGACCAGTGGGCATGGCGTGATGAGGCCTGGGGGAACACAGGACACTGAGAGTGTCGCTGTAACCCCAACCAAGATGGCAGAGGAGCTGGACCCCCTCCTGGCCCGACACAAATGCACGCCAGAGAGTGTAGGTGTGCTCGTCACATGGTCTGTGAAAACGCACAGGGAAGGAAGCGCCGCAGAAGGGGATGGAGCTCGAGCCGCAGTGGTGAGCAGGGTGGAGAACAAGCAGCCTACCCGAGGCCTAGGGCTGGAGGCCAGCTCACAGGCCCTTTCTGAAGCGAGAGCTGGAACTGGGCTTCTGTCATGACAAGACAAGCTGCGAAGGGGCTGTGCAGTCTGTGAAGGGGACGCGGAGACGGCTCAGCAGCCTGGAGGTGGAGCCCAGAGAGAAAGCAGCCTAGGCCAGGGCAGGAGGACAGAGGGAGCCGGGGAAGTGTGGAACTGATGGAGTGTAGGATGCATTCGACTAGACCAAAACTCCGTGGAGAGCCTGTCAGGAGACGAGGGTTAGCTATAGGCACAGAGAAAACTCAGCAGGTGAAAAAATAAAGCAAGGCAAATATTAACTCCAGGAAAAACAAAGAGAAATCTAAGCTGAGTTCACTACTTGGCTCAGCAGTGAACAATATTTACATAGTTATACTAGTGTAAACAGCAGGCTAACCAAAAATGATGAAACAGCTCATTTGGGAAGATGGAAGAAGAGCAGGTGAGGAGGCGGGGGTGCCCGAAGAGACCTGCTCCAGGGGCGGCTCACGTGCTTGAAACTGGCAAACCAAGAAACAGCAGTGAGGGCACAGCATCCAGAAACATGGAGAAACACCAGACGGGAGCAGCTGAAGGCACCAAGAGAGGCTGATGCCAGACTCGGCCCAGCGGGAGGAGTCAGGGACCTGCAGACTTGTCCAAAGTGCCCTAACCTTTGGGTTCTTTTTGTTCCCTTATCTACGCATCTATCTTTCTCTCATAAGAATTAAAACAAACCAACCAACCAGAACTCTAAACTGAAAATAAATAACAAAGAAAAACTAACTCACATTCCCACCACAGAACACCATAGTTTGGGACATTAAAGAACACAGTTTAGGGGCTGGCCCGGTGGCTCAGCGGTTAAGTGCGCACGTTCCGCTTCAGCAGCCCAGGGTTCGCTGGTTCGGATCCCGGGTGTGGACATGGCACCGCCTGGCAAGCCATTCTGTGGCAGGCGTCCCATGTATAAAGTAGAGGAAGATGGGCATGGATGTTAGCTCAGGGCCAGTCTTCCTCAGCAAAAAGAGAAAGATTGGCAGCAGATGTTAGCTCAGGGTGAGTGTTCCTCAAAAAAGAAAAACACAGTTTGGGTAAGTCATTAACTAAAGAAGGAATCAAAATGGGAGTCACAAAATGTTTTAAATCAAATGATACTGAACACCGTCAATCAAAATTCCCGGTCGCAGCCGCCATGGTGGTCAGACTTTTATAGCCCTCGGTTCCTACATCAGAGGACGAGAACGACGTTTTTGCCAAGTGAGGGAGCCTCAGACATTTTTAATTTCTTCTTCGTGCTGACCTGCATTTTGTAGTTTTCCAAAGAAGCTGCTTTCGGTTTCGTTGACCTTCTCTGTTGTTTCTTCTGGACCATTCTGGCAGCAAGCCGCCCCACCCCCCCACCCCCTGCAACATGGGATCTTCTGTGGGGTCAACTTTGAGGCCCGTACAAAGGCTCTTCATCATGCATGGCCCGGGGTAGAGGGGGGTGCGGGCTCACACGTGGGTCCCAGCATCCAGCACGCAGCCAAGACTTGCCTCGTGGGGGTCAACCGAGGTGATGCCTGGGAAGCTGAGCAGCATGCCTGGTCGTGGGGCGTGGGAGTCCCACTCTTATCACCACTGGGAATGAGAGACAAGCCTAGCATGCCACCGCAGGGGCTGGTCCGTGGACTGACTGCCTCACCCTGGGGCCCAAGTCCCGCCCTTCCCCCGCTGCGGGCCGCACCCCCATGGGCCTGCCCCTGCTCAGGAGCTGCCCTTGTCTTCCTGGAAGAGGAAGGAGAGAAAATCAGGGGACCCTTTCTGGTGCCAATCCCTACCCCACGGCTCCATGGCACTGCCAGCCAGGCAGCCCTCCACCACCACAGGCCTGGCCTGCACTGCTGGATGAAGCTGGACTGGGCAACATCAGGGCCACCCAGCCTTTCAGGGCCTGGCCAGGGCATTGGGCCGTCCCAGGAGCCAGATTGTTCCTTGGCCCCACTTCTGGGGCTCTGGAGTCCCATTCCCCTGGGGGAGATCCCACCCGGTGCCTGCTCGGCCACCACAAGGTGCCTCGGAGGTCAAGGAGCAGCAGCAGGAGAAACGAGCAGGGAGGAGACAGGGATGCGTCAGCCTCGGCCCCTCCAGGGCTCGGAGTCCAGGGGCTTGCTGGCCTGGCCCTGGGGATGTGACCTCAGCCGGTGGGGCACTCTGGCGAGGGCCCAGCCTAAAAGAACGCAGAGAGTGTCTGCGTGGGTGCCCTGCCCTGCGGTCCCTCCCCCACCCGCAGGACCCCGTCTCCTGAAGCGTCCTGTGCTGCTCTGGAATGTGCGCCTTGCTGGCCACGGCCCGCCTGGGGCTCTGGCCACCCCACCGATCATACAGTGGCCGCCTCACGCCTGTGCCCTGTAGCCCTGGGCCGGCCGAGGCCCCAGGCCAGAGCTCCGGTCCCATGTGTTAAACACAAGAGGGCAGAGGGGGAGCCGGAGTCAGGCCAGAGCCTGGGTATCGCCAGCGTCCTTCAAGGATCCCCCTGCTGTCTGTTTGCTCAGCAGACATTGCTGAGTGCCACCAGGTGGGCTCGGGGGACACGGCGGCGGCGGAAGGGCAGGTCCGGGCCCGCACAAAGTTTTTCACCAGCACCTTCCCAAGACGGTCCTCCATGGACCGAACTGCCACGCAGCTGGTGCCACCGTTAGGGCCCCGTGGTTGGAAGAATAACAGGACCTGGTGCAGGGGTGTGCACACACTGACGGTGAGGGGGGTGGTGCTACGGTCCCTGTGTCACAGGGCGAGGCCCAGGACCTGCTCAGGGCTCTGTGTGGGAGGGAGTAGGAGCCCGGATGGGCTCTGATGAACAGGCAGGGCCCAGGGGGTGCTCTGAGGGCCAGACCCCAGTGCCCCAGGGCCCTTCCATGCAGGCCGCTCCCTCCAGACACACTCAGCAGCCAGGTGAGGTCCCAGACCCACCTTCCCCTTCTGCAGAGGGAGTCCCGCCTCCTGGCCCCCAGCCCCCCATGGATGTCTGCTCCCCACCATCCTCCACCTTCCCCACAGCGCTAGGACATGGCCCATCTCCCCTCTCTTGTGCCCACAGCCCCTCCAGCCGCTTCCTTCTCTCTGTCCTCCCCAGCCGCTCTTCCTGGAAGCAGGGTCTCCCCCATGCTGGGCTCCCAGCACTCTCCTCGGCCCCTCCCATGCCCCCACCCAGGCCCTGGCGTCAGCCTCCCCCTGCTGCTATGGTCACTCTGCCTGTCAGCTGCCCCTTCCCCGCCCCTCAGGGACCTGAGGACATCCCTGGCAGAGTGGTGAGCAGACTCTCCCTACATCTTAGCAAATGATGGAGGTCTAGCGAGATGAGGCACATTGCCCCGAGGCTCCGCCGCTGGCAGGGGCGTCAGGTACCCCCAGGTCCCAAGAACTGCCCGTGGCCCACTGCAGCCTCCCTGAGCCGGTTTCCCTCTCTGGGCCTGAGGTCGTTCCGCCAGGAAACGGGGTGGCTGGGCTGGCCCTAGGGCTTGGGCCTCTCGCAGAGATCGGAGGAAACGCCACACACCCCAGAGGGGAGGGGGCATGCAGGGGCAGGTGTCCAGGCCTCCATCAGGGAAGGGAGAAAGGGGAGGCCATCCTCAGTGCAGTGTCTGCCCTGGCCAAGTGGCCGGGGGTTGGGGGCACAGGAGGGCAGAGGCAGCTCGTGCCCAGTCCTCAAAGTCTCCCCAAGCTGCTCCCCAGGCTGCTCCCCAGAGGGTCTTAGGTGACTTAGAAGGGCCTTGCCCTGAAATCATGGTCCTGCCAGCGCCTGGCTGGTGGGGGAGCCGGGTGGATCTGGGTCCACGGCCTGTTCAGCCTCGCCCTGAACCTCAGGCCTGGCCACAGCACCGGGCTGCTCCCTCCCTGGCCCCTCCCGGGCCCCTCCCGGGCCCCCTCCCACCCTGGGAGGACCCAGGCCTTCACCCGCTTGCTCTGCACCCCAGGGCCTCCTGGCAGCCCCCTCCTGCTGCACGGGTCCTGGGCCCCTCTCTCCTCCAGGCAGGGCCCGCCCGCCGGCTCCTCATAACTCATAAATCGGAGCCACACTCGTTCCCCAGCAGGCCCCCTCCCGCCCTCCTGCCGTCATTCCTGGCAGATGCTGCTGTGAGCTCACTCATTACATAAGGCATGTGAGCTATTTCTTGGGGGAGTGAGCTCCCTACACGGGGTTCCATTTCCCTCTCTCCCTCTCCAACCACCAACCCCCCACAAGCTGACCGGGTCTGGGCGTGAGGGGTGAGACCCGTGTGCTCCTGGGCCCCCGCCCACCCACCCTGTGAGAGGGGGAGAGGCCGCCCCATCCAGGTCCCACTCCCCCCAGAACAAGGGTGTCTGTGGAAGAGAAGAGCCCACAGCTCCTTCCTGCTACCCCAAGGAGTCCACTCCCTGGGGGCAGTGGGCAGAGACCCAGCTCCACCCCAACCTCAGGCATGGAGGGAGGAAGGAAGTCATTCCCTGTCCCTGACAGTCACTGTCCCCAGGATGGGGGTGGGCTGTCCTCCCCCTTGGGGTTGGGAGTTGCCCCCACTGGCACTCCTGCCCTCTGCCCTTTGGAGGGCACCGGGGTCATTCGTGGGCCCTGAGCCCAGTGACGCTCAGCCAGGACTTGCACTCTTGGGAGGAACAGCGACCAGATCTCACTCTGGTCAGGACAGAGGACCCCCCAGTGAAGTGCCACCTGGGGAACACGAACCCCCAGAAGGCCAGTAGTGTTTCCCTGAGGTGGGCACCACCACAGAGGTCCTCCCAGGACTCGGCTGCTCTGTCTGTCCTCAGCCGTTGGGGGAGAGGGGGCCCTGGGGCCCGGGATGGAGGGAGACCTGTGAGGACACAGTGGACCCCAGAGAACGCAGCGGGAGGCATGTCCAGGCAGCGTGTGCTGGGCATTCCGGGGTCCAAGCCCCGTCCTGGCCTGGAGAGGAGCGGGATGGTCACCTCCCCGCCTGCCTCAGCGAGTCGGGAGGGACGGCTGGGGGCCGCAGGGGCTGGGGGCGATCTTCCAGCCCTTCTCCTGAGCCAGCCCCTCCCCTCTCGGGGAGCAGGGCAGGTCCTGAGCAGGGCTGGCGGCAGACGCGGGCTCTCCCGCCCCCGTTGGAGGCCGCAGAGGCTGGCGTTGTGGCCTGGACGGGCCGGCAGCCTCCTGCTTCCTCCTGTCGTGGAAGGAAGAGCTGGAGGAAGAGTTGCTGCCGTGGGGCAGCCACCCTGGGCCCAGGGCTCCCGCCATGCCTAAGGGAGGCCAGCAGCGTGGCTCCCAGATGGCTCCTAGGGAGGCCGGCACGTTCGCCACGCCCTACTCGTTGACAGGGATCCCAGGCGGAGGGGACACGGCCCGAGTGCCAACGAGCGGTGGCAGAGCCGGAAAGCCCTGGCCTGCCGCCTCCTCCCGGCCAGCCTCGGCCCCTCTTCCTTTCTTTTCAGAGACTTGGTTCTTGGAACTTACACCCTCTTGGGTTTGCTATTTTTACCCACCCTGAGCCTTCCGGTCTCCATGGCGACGCCTCCAAACAGCAGATTCCAGGCGGCAATGACGTCACCTTTCCCTTTCCTGCCGCCCAGGCCTGGGGCGCTGCTGCGCAGCCGAGGGTGCAGGGCCGCCGGCCAAGTGGAGCCCCCAGGCCAGGGCCACAGCTGCCCCTCGCCCGCTGTGGGCCGTGCGTCCCTCCCCTGTCCCTCGGACCGGCTGTGCTGGAGCCCCCACCAAGGGCACAGCCCAGGCCGCCCCCCTACCCTCACCCCGGTGCGATCCCTGCCATGCTGGCCGCCCTGTGGGAGCTGCTGGGGCGGCCGGCCTCAGGCCTTGCTGGCTGCTGGGGCAGAGGCCTGGCTGGCCTGGGAAGCGCTGTGGCCCCCACCTCAGAAACTGGAGACGGTGGCAGGGGCCCTCGGAGGCAGCAGGAGAGCCGGGAGGGCCTGTGGCCTGGGTCCCATGGGCATCTGGCCCCCTCGGGCGAGGCTGCCAGGCGCCCTGGCCAGGCCTGCCGCAGGCCGTGCCCTCCACCTTGGTCCTGATTAGGGAGCTGGACTCGGGGGCCATAGCCCTCCCTCCTGGGCCTACGTTTCCTGCAGTTGGTCACCAGGCTGTGTCTCTGCTGGGCCGCGCTTTACCTGGCTGTTCCTGCCACACACAGCCGGAGGTCTGCCCTCAGCCCAGACAGAGGATGGGGACACTCAGAGCTGGCTGGCCACTTCTGCTGTGATGGGGTGGGAGAGTGGGCTACCTGCGCCCTGGGTCACCCTCCTGGAGAGGTGCTCCCCCTGGGTGCTTGCTTTGCTATGAACTCAGACATTTGTTGCAATGCCTGAGAAATGTTGGCCTCGCAGGACCAGCCGGTGCAGCCTGGAGAGCTCCAGACCCCGCCATGCTCCAAAGGAGCTTCCTCATCGCTGAGGAGCCCCTGGACTTGTGGAGGCCTGCCACCTGCCACCTTGCCTGGTGGGATGCTGGGGTTTCGTCCCCTAAGCAGGGCCTCCTCCTCTTGGTCACCTCACAGGGCCTGTGACTAAGTAAACTCCAGCCCCATCCCCACCGGCCTGGCCTGAAAGCAGTCAGTGGTCCAGGCTGAAGGGGAGGGGAGCAGGCCAGGCTGTGGGGGCTCTCTGGGGGGCTGGAGCCCCTGGTGTAGGCCGGGCGGAGGGTCAGGGCCACACTCCATCCTGCCAGCATCCAAAAGCGCACAGAAGACACCTATCAATATATCCTTAGCTGGTGTTTCTGCTGCGGACACAACACTGAAGGAAGGTGTTTTCCATGCTCGCATTCCTGCCCGAAGTCCCAGCTCGCCTCCGTCTGACACGGGCAGGCTCCCCCGCAGGTCTGGGCACGAGGCAGGCAGGTGGGCGGCCCCGTCTCCAGAACCCCACACAGATCCGTTCACGAAAAGGTGTGCAGAGAATGTGGCCGGGCCGGCGCAGGTGGGCCTTTCCCGCAGCCCCATCCCCAGGAGCCTCCCTGTCCTGAGGCTGTGTCCTGGGCGCTCGGTGTCTGGAGGAGGCCCTGAGAGAGGGCCCATGGCTGTAGGGAGGCACAGAGGCTCTGCGTGTGGGTGCCACCCTCCCAGAGCAGGCGGCTCTGCTCCCTGGAGTGGGGGTAGCTCTGGCAGGGTGGTGGACGTGACCTGTCCAATTAGGCACCTACTCCGACCAGCTCCCTCTGGACAGAAGGCAGGAGGGTGGACACAGGGGCCCGGGTGCTGTCGGTCAGTGAGGGGCAGGAGGGCAGGCTTCACACTGAGAGTGTGGGATTTGAGGATGAATGGCTCACAGTCCTGGAAGGAGTAGGGTGGTGGCACTCCGCCGTGACCCGCAGGCAGCTGTGCCCAGACTCAGTGCGCCTCTGTCCTGCCCTTCTCCCTCGGGGTTTCTATGTAATGGCTCAGGGTTCTGGGACTGCCACTGCCCCTGCCCTTTCCTCTGGACCCTTTGGACCCCACGGGAGGCCCCTGGTCTGAGCTCTGGCCAGCCAGACATGTCCTGCCCAGGCCAGGATGGATCCAGGTGTGGGCCAGGGGGCTTGGGCCCTGAGGGGCAGTGAGTGCCCATGGGGGAGACCCCATGCCAGGTGTGAATGTAGAATTGATTTCTTCCACCAAGTTTATTGAGGGCCTACCTGTGATAGCACAGAAAGGAGCAGAAATGAGTTCCTGTTCTCAAGTGGTTTCACGGGAAATGATGAGAAATTAAATTTTATATGTTCTGTATTAGACAGGGGTACATGCTCTTAAGAAGAATAGACCAGGGCGAGGCCAGTGGGGTGCCGAGTCAAGGGGGGCTCCTCATCAGGTCCATTTCAGCAGAGCCCTGAGATGGGAAAGGGGTGAGCATTCTGGGCAGAGGAAGAGCAGGTGCAAAGGCCCTGAGGCAGAAGTGCGCCTGGTCCCAGCATGGTCCACCAAGGGGTGGAGGGCAGGGCAGTGAGAGGAAGAGTGTGAGTGGGGTGTGGGCAGATGACATGGAGCCTGTTGTCCATCCCAGCTTCGCTCCTCCCAAGGGATGAGGGCTTGAGGGGGGCATTGCTCTGAGCCTGGGAGGCCCCCAAGGCCACAGCCCATCCCTGACAGTCTGGAGTGGAGCAGCCGCCCTGTGGGGTGGAGGCAGGCTTCCCCAAGAGGCAGAGGAACGTGTAGCACACAGCACGCGGTGCCTCCACTTCGCTGCTGGGAAAACTGAGGGCGAGAGGAGAGGCATCAATTTGAAACAGATGAGGCCATTTTCCTAAACATTTTGTTCCCAGTCCCGCCCCCAGCCTGGCACTGGGCTGGCGTGACCGGTGAGAGGAGAGCCTGTGCAGCCCAGCCCAAGCCCCCCTGAAGTCCCTGAGCAGCTCCTCTCTGCCCTGCCCAGGGACCCGCTGCCCACTGTCCAGCCCACTCTGGCCACAGTGCAGGGAGGTTAAGGAAACAGCCAATTTCAAAGGGTGGGTGAGAGGCTGGCAGGACACGGGCGTGGGGCGCAGGCTGCCTGGCCTGCCACCCTCGCCCCAACCCGGCGGCCCCACAGACGCCTCAGGGAGGGATCCTGTGGCCGCAGGCCTGGCATTGGCCTCTGCCCAGCACCTTCCACAGACCATTCCACCTCCAGGCCCAGCGCTGCCCGGCGGGCTCTCATCTCCATGAGTAATATTTAACTTGGAAGGGCTGGCGGACAACTGCAGGGGAGAAGTTAACAACAAGTTTGGATTGCGATCTGCTTGCCAGGAAGGGGGAGGGGGGCAAAGTTGAGAGGAGGAGAGGAGGGCGGGAGATGGACCGAGGACCGACGCTCCAGGGAGGCAGCTGTAGGGAAGGACCGCTCGGCCTGGGGCCACAGCGCCCTGGTCTTGGGTCGCCGAGGCCCCGAACCCCCAGAGGCCTGGCCCCAGGACCTCAGGAACCAGAGCTTTGAGGCCAAATGGCTGGAAGACACACGCTGGGCATGTGCCCAGCTCCTCCAGCCTCGGTTTCCCCTCAGGAGCCACTCTGGTCAGGAAGAGCCTTGGGGTCCAGCTCTGGGGCAGAGAATACAAGACATGCACACACATGTGCACACACAAACACAAACACCCATACACACACGAACACACACGCACACATGAACACACACACACACAACACTTGGTTGTGAGAACAGCCTGCCTGCAGCTCTGAGGCTCCAATACAAGGATGGAAAAACCCACGAGGTGGGAGCAGGGATGAGGTCCCAGCCGCGGCAGGGGAGGGCAGGCCTGCAGCCAGGCCAGGGCTGTCCCCAAACGGAGGTTGGCCCACAGGAATGACCACCAAGCACTCGCTGGGCAGCACCCCTGCCAGGGTGCCCTCATCCGCTCTAGGAAAAGCTCCAGCGGGCATCAGGAGCGTCGAGCTCTCTCCTCCCCACTCCCCCCCGCCCCCAGCCCCCAGCCTCTGGCCTCAGGCTCCATTTTCTCACCTCAAAAAGAGGAAAGCAGTTTTAGGCACCGTCCGGCTTCTCCAGCTCCAGTGTCCACCAGCCCACACCTGAGAAGGCTGAGAGGACCCTGCAGAGGGCCCCACTCCAAAGGACCAAGGGGAGAGGTCTTTGGCACCACCCCGCATGGGGACAGGTCACCCTGGGTTGCCATGCCCCATGGGGTCTGCCTGCATCCCACACCAGGACCCAGCCCTGCCAGCAGCCCCTGAACCAGGGGCCTGGCTCCCTCAAGCCAGGGAAAGAACCACACCCACTCCACACCAACGCTCCTCTGTCCAGAGGTAGTAAACCTACGTTGTCAAATAAGCTATTTTCCACAAACGTGCATTTCCACAGGGAAAAACACACCCTCCAGCCTGGTCATTCTCCTTGACTGCCTCCCCTGGGGGGCCGGAGCTGGCTGAGTGGGCGCTGGTGCTAGGGGAGGGGGGCATCGCAGGGTCCCACTGTTTGTCGGACCCTCTCCCACTTCTGGCATCTGCACTCTGCCACTGCTCTTTCACGAAAGTCAGACTGGGCCGGCCCGGTGGTGCAGCGGGTAAGTGTGCATGTTCCGCTGCTCAGCAGCCCGGGGCTCGCCAGTTTGGATCCCAGGTACGGACATGGCACTGCTTGGCAAAAGCCATGCTGTGGTAGGCATCCCATATATAAAGTAGAGGAAGATGGGCACAGATGTTAGCTCAGGGCCAGTCTTCCTCAGCAAAAAGAGGAGGATTGGCAGCAGATGTTAGCTCAGGGCTGATCTTCCTCAAAAAAAAAAAAGAAAGAAAGAAAAAGAAAGTCAGATTGTTTCATTTTGAACTTGCTTGACGAGAATTACAACCCAGCCAGGACAGGCAGTGTCTCTGTCGCAGCCTTTTTATTTTATTTTTTTGAGGAAGATTAGCCCTGAGCTAACATCCGTGCCCATCTTCCTCTACTTTATATGTGGGACGCCTACCACAGCACGGCTTGCCAAGTGGTGCCATGTCTGTACCCGGGATCTGAACCATCGAACCCTGGGCCGCTGAAGTGGAACACGTGCACTTAACCATTGTGCCATCGGGCTGGCCCCTCTGTCACAGCTTTTGAATCTGTGACCCTTCTCACGGGCTTGGCAAAGGGTCTGGACAGAGTGAGGAGTCCCTGCAGTGTGGGGGCTGCAGGGCCCGGGGAGGACAGGAGACCCCCGGAGCTTTATCCTCCTTCGCACTTTCCTTCTGGAGAGGAGAATCACCCATCGCCCACCTTTCAGGACAGGCCGGCGAGTGGGGTCTGGGAAGTGAAAGGACAGGGGCCCTGGGCAAGCGGAAGGCTCTGTCCGCCTCCGCCTCACCCCAAGATGGTACACGTGATAAAAGCACCCCAGATTGGGGGCGCCCACCATGCCGGTGCTGCAGCCTGGATGTTTGTGTCCCCAGATTCGTACGTTGAAGCTGAAACCCCAGTTAGGGAGGTGGGGCCTTTGGGAGGTGATTAGGCCGTGTGGGCGGAGCCATCAGGAAAGGCATTGGTGCACTTATGAAAGGGACCCCAGAGAGCCCCTCACCCCCTCCACCGGGTGAGAGGACGCAGTGAGAAGTCTGCCGTCTACACCTGACAGAGGGCTCTCCCCAGATCCAAACCCTGCTGGCGCCCTGATCTCGGACTTCCAGCCCCCAGAACTGTGAGAAGTAAGTTTCTGTTATTTGTAAATTGCCCGGCCTGTGGCGTTCTGTTACAGTAGCCCAAACTACCACAACAGCCAGGGCACTGTCCCCGCTGCTGGGCATCAGCGGCTGAAAAGAAACGGAGAAACTGAGGCAGCGGAGTGCCCCTCTTCCTGGCAGGAGGGCACGTCTCAGGTTCAGGGCCCAGGCCCACCAGCAGGTAAAGTGCAGAAGGTGGCAGGGTGGCAGGCCGGGGGCGCTCCTGGCGCCCTTCCCAGTGTCCCCCAAACGTTGATGTGACATTTGGGGGACAGTCAGGAGAGCCCCCTTGGAGCCTGCAGCCTCTGTGCGGCAGCAAGTGCCCAGACAACATCCTGTGCCTCGGGCACGTGGCGGGAGGCTCCTCAGGCTTCTGGGCCCCTGGTCCCCGTTCGTGGCCACTCCCCACGAGGTGTGGCTCCTGAGCACTTGAAATGAGGCCAGCAAAGCCATGCTCAACGCGCAAAGCACATACTGGGTTCCAGAGACCTAGTGTGAACAAGAGAATGTGTGAGAACATGCTGGTACGTGTTACACATTACATACAGGTGCCATGTTGAAGCATAACATTTTAGAGATGTTGGGTTAAAATGAAATATGTAGTCCAATGAATCTCACCTACCTCCTTTTACCTTTCCGTGGGTGGCGACTATAAATTTCAAATGACCGGGTAGGAGGGGCAGGCTGATGGACAAAGGCTGGGCGGCTGAGGGTAAGTTAGAGGAGGCTGGGTCAGGGTGGAGCTCGGGGACAAAGGCCCAGCAGACAGAGGCTGTGCTGCAGGTGACAGCCAGGGGAAGGCCGGCAGGGGCCCGTGCGGCTCAGCATCCATGTCACAAGACCCCAGGCTGCCGGGCGTCATAGGCCACTTTAGCACGGGTCCATCGCCCACTGTTTCCAAAAGTGCTGGGCAGTAGGGACGAGGGCAGCTGGAATCCACCCCAGGTGTCACCCTGCAGTGCTCCCACCAACTCCTGGGCAGGGTGGGCGGCCACCAGGCATCAGAGAAAGCCACTGGGGCTGTGACAGGCATCTGGGGCCCCTCTTTGTCCCCATAGGTCAAAGGCCTGAAGCCCTGGGCAGAGCTGGATCTCGATGGCCACCCCACGGCCAGACGTTCTCATCACATGAGGGTGAGCAGCAGTTATCCGGGGGAAGTGACCATTGCGTGGCACATCCCAGTGGGCAGCTCCCACAGAGGAGGCGGCCCAGGGGACTCAGCATGGCCTCGGTTAGCTCGACTCCTTTCAGCACCATCTTGGCCTGGGGACACTGCAGAGACGTGCCTGCAAGTCAGTGGACCATGGGCAGCCAGGGTCTCTGGATGTGAGCCTCGGCTGGCTGACCGTGGGAGATGAGGAGAGGCCGGCTGGGCATGGGCACAGAGTCAGGGTGGGACGTCATTTTCCTAAGGGTCTCCAAGGGCTGGTGGGAGGCCCTCCACAGCTTGGGGGCAGCCTGTGGGGGCACGTGGGAACCCGGGATGGGAGGAGTTGGCCTCACCATCTACTGAGCCTTGGGCCAGAGAAGCCTCCTCCTGTGCTCAGAGCGTCCAGCCCTTCCTTCCCTCCCTGACTCTGACCACCCCCTTGAGGCCACTCGGTGCCAACAAGTCAGCAAGGCCACCTGCCTGGGCAGCAGCATGGGAGGCCCGGGTTTGAGTCTCAGCCCGGCACTCACCGTCATGTGGCCTAGGACAAGGGGTCAGACAGCCTTGGGTCTCATCGGTCCCACCGGTAAAGGAGGGGAGCAACAGCACATCCATCGCAGGGCTGGAGGCGGGTGAACAGGCCAAGCCTGGGAAGTGAGGGCGAGACCTGAGGCCCAGCCCAGCGCTGGGGCTGCCCACAGGGCAGGGCGAGTGGGAAGCAGCTCAGAGAGGACAGGCCAGCAGTCAGCCCAGCCCAGCCCCCTCCCACCTGCGCAGACCCTGATGCAGACCTTGTGCCTTGTGTGCCGGTGCCTTTCTGAGAACTCAGGGACTGACCCCCAGCTCCACTCCAAGAAGGGCCTTGGGGGCACCGGCCAGGTCCAGAGCTGGGGGTCCAGGGGGTGCTCAGACATCAGCTGCCTGCCCTCCCCTGCCTGAAGGGGTGGACGGTGAGCACCAGGCTTACCCGAGAGTGACTGTGCAGGGTGGAGCGGGCCCCAGGGAAGGTGACCCGCACGTGCCGTGGCGGCCAGGCAGGCGCAGCTCAGGCAGGGTGGCCAGTGGTGAGCCTGCCAGGCGTGTGTTAGGAGAGTTTGGCCGAGGAGAGCCCCGCGTACCCTGTGGGAGAGGAAGCAGGCGGCATCGGGGCAGAGGTGCGGCTGGGCCTTCCCAGCGCCCCTGGGCCACCATGGCAGGACCAGCTCGGGGGGCCCTCCTGGGCAGGGCACGGCCCTCCTGGCAGGTGAGCAGCCGCAGCCCAGGGAGGTGCCCGCTGCCTGTGGTGGGCTGTGCTTCCGAGAATGACCACAAACCAGTCACGTGTCCCCAACTCTGGGGCCCCTCCCTCCAGTTTCCATCCCCAGCTTCCCCCGGCCCAGGGGGGTTTTCCAACTTCCTGCACACTCCTCCTCCCCAACCCTTCTCCTCTGGAGCGGCCAGCTGGGCTGAAGGTGCCTCTGGGACTAAAGGCCTGCTCCCTCCCTCCCTCCTGCCAGCATCCCAGCGCCAGGCCTGCAGAGGGGCTGAGGGGCTGGAGGCCCGACAGGGAGGAGGCGAGACCAGCAGACGGGTGGCCCGAGGGGGCTTGGAGCAGCTGGCTGCGTGGACGTCCGCCCCCAGCCTGTCCTGATTCCAGCCATATCTTGGCCCCACCCTAGGCTGCAGGCAGGCCAAAGACCAGTTCAGAGAAGAGATTCTGCAGGGTGGCAGGCCACTGTTCCCACTGGACAGAGAGCCTCCACAGGCCTCAGAGGAGGCCCTGGGAACCCTGGACTGTGCTTTGGCTAAGTGGTGGCGGGGTAGGGGGTGCAGGCCATGGAGGGTCATGTGGCAGCAGAGGCAGGAGCGCTCAGCGTATACCTCAAAGGCCCAGGCCCCAGGGCAGTGGAAGTGGGTGGTGCCTGGGGGGTCCCTGGGGCTCTTGCTACCTTGATGGTGAGGCCAAGGTGTCTCGAGTCAGAGAGCTGGCCTGGCTCCTTCTTGACCCCTGGACCAGACAATGGACAGTTATGCTCCGTCTAGCTGCCTGCCTCAAACCTGGCAAATGGAAAAGGGAGACACTGACCCTGCGCAGGGGACTGGTGTCCCTTGTTGTGTCATAAGCTGATGAGCCCGTGACCCCTGGTTGTCACTGGGCCCTCTGGTCGGCCAAAGGCCCGGGTCCCAGTAAGACTCAGAGGCAGGTGAAATAACTCTAGGTGCCTGGCCCCTGGGGGTGGAAGTGGTGGTGGTAGGGAGGAGGCAGCTCTCCCTGCCTGTACCCACCATCCCTGCCCCAACAGACCCCTGCCCATTATTACCAAGGAGGTCAAATAGCCGTCTGCTGACCTCTGACCTGGCCTCTGTGTCTGCGGGGCAGGGCTGAAGGCTCTGTGTCCTCTGAATAGAGGAGGGGTAGAGGGGTGAGAGAAAGGAGGAGGAGGAAGGGGAGGAGAGAGGGAGGAGGGGGAGGAGTGAGGAGGGGAGGGGAGAGAAGGAGAGGGAAGAGTAAGGAGGATGAGGAGTAAGAAGGAGGAGGAGGGGGAGGGGTGAGGAGGGGAGGGGAGAGGAGGAGAGGGAGGAGTGAGGGGGTGAGGGGAGCAGGGGGTGGCCCTGGCTGAGGCCCAGCGGCTCCTCTCCTGGACTTGCCCATGCTGTGGGCCACACCAAGCTCCCGCCAGGCCAGCTCAACGGCCCCTGCATGCGGAGGCCCCCAGGGAGGGAGAGGAGAGCCTTCCATATCGGACGTCCCTCACAGCACAAGGTCAGGAATCGCTCACACAGAAATAGGGGTGACAAGCAGCTGGGGTTCTCGGTGGTGATGGGGTTGGGCCTAGAAGTGGCAGGAACCTGCGGGCATCTCAGGAAGTCGAGGACCCACCAGCAGATCTGCCACAGGAGGCAGCGAGTGGGCCGAGCCTCTCCCGTGGGAGCCAAGGAGCCCGGCCTCCCTCTGAGGTCCGCAGATGCTCCAGCTTGCCCTCTGCACCTGCAGGGCTCTCCAGGAAGTGCCGCCCCGTGCTGCCCATTCGGAGCCCTTCCAGGAAACACGTGGGTCTGTAGCTGAGCTGCCTACTCCAGGCCACGCTCTCAGCCAACGGTGGCGGTGGCCTCCTCCGCTTTGGCGGTATGGTTGCCAGGACCCAGGGGCTAGAGAAGTGGATTCAGGATGCCCTGCTGCCCCCAACCAGACCCTGCTCCGTGTTTTCAAGCTGCACGAGGTGCAAGAGCCCCTCTGTCAGCGTCCTGTGGCTGCTGCACAAATGGCCACAGACTGGGCCTTAAAACAAGGAGATCCACCTATCCCCGTTCTGGAGGGCCGAAGTCTGAAATCAAGCTGTGGGCAGGGCTGCGCTCCCTCCGGAGGCTCTAGCGAGGGTCCTTCCCACCTCTGCCAGCTTCTGGGGGCTCCAGGCGTCCCTGGGCTGGGGCCACATCCCTCCGCCTCTGCCTGGATGTGCCTTTACTGTCATGCGGCTTCTTCTCTGTGTGGCTCTGTCCAAACTCTCCTCTTCTGGCAAGGACACAAGTCATACTGGACTTATGGCCCACCCTGACCAGTGTGGCCTCACCTTAATCTGATTCCATCTGCAAAAATCCTATTTCCAAGGAAGGTCTCCTTTACAGGTTCCCAGTGGACATGAATTTTCGGGGGACACTGTTTGACCCCCAGTATCTGCAAAGCTTGGTCTCTGCTTGACTTACACTCCCCTAGGAGGGGTCTGGATGGCCCCCTCTCCGCTTCCCTCAGGGTTAGTGGACTGGCCCCCCTGGGCCGGGCACACCTGAGGCTCTGGGGTCGCTGTGGGGCAGAGCGCACAGCTTGCCCTCCTGGGAAGGCAGACAGCACCCCAGCTCTGCAGCTCCTGCTTGTGGGGCGGGAAAACCCAGCAGCGGTCAGGAAGGCCTCTCTGGGAGCGGGCGCCAGAGCAGAGCCAGAGGGACAGCAGGACATGCCACTTGTGGGGGGCAGGGGGATGGCAAGGGCAGAAGCCTGAGCTGGAGATGGGGACAGAGGAAGGGTCAGTGCGGCCGAGCAGAGGGCAGAGGAGGAAGTCAGGGGCGGGAGAGGTGGGGACCTCGTGGAAGTGACAAGGTTCACTAGAAACATCGGGAGAGAGTGGCTGGGCTTACAAATGGCACTGCTGTCTTCCCGGCACCAGCCCCCCAGCTGCCCCTCAGCTTTCAGGTGCTTGAGGTGGGGGCTGGAGGCTGTGCTGGCCCTTAGCTCTGGCCTGATGACTGCTATGTTCCAGCCACGGACACCCACCCACTCTGCGGCCGTGAGGAGAGGCCCTGCTCCCGCACCGGTGAGTGGGCCCCACACGCCTGCTCTGCCGCCCGTCGGATCCCGCGACGTTTCCCGGGCAACTGTTTCAATCCAGCCTGTCTGCCTGGCGCTTGCACGCCCACAAATGCGCCTGCCTGGCTCCGGGCAGGCTTGCCTGCTTGGAATACACCGGCCGGCAGGTGTGGCCCAGTACAGCCCGCTGCATCAGGAGGCCCAGCTCTCAAGGCCATTCTCGCCTGGGGAGCAGGCACTGGCAGTGCACCGGCAGTGTACCAAGTGGGTGCCATGCAGCTCTGCCACATGGCGAGGGATGCAGCCGCCCGTGCCACAGGAGCCCTGCCTGTCGCCAGCTTCCCTTGGCATCTGGACAGCCGTGCCACTTTCTGGGCCTGGCTGTGCCTGCCGGCCCTGACCCTGTCAGACTGCCTGTGCCATCTTGACCCCATTTGCAGGTGGCCCGACGGCAGAACTGGCCCCCCGGAAATCAAAGGAGGGGTGAGGAAGCCAAGTGGGGCTCAGGCCACCCCAGTCAGCTCTGGGCCCGGGTCCGGCTGACAGGTTTTGCCTGGCCCAGGCCCTGCCTCGGAGCAGAGGATGACCAGGAGTCCCAGCGGGGCTCTTGGGGGCATCTACGCTGGTCAGAGGCAAACCTCACCCCCTGTGGAGTGAGGAGCCCATTGCCGCCTGCTCTGAGGACTCCAGGAGCCGGGACACCTGCTCCTTGGTGGTAGAAGGTGCTAGGGAGGGACGGGCCCCGACCTGCTAGCTGCCAACGACACCCTGATTCTGGAATGGGTGCCTTGGAGAGGAGGGGGAGTCTGGTTCATCACCCACAAACGTGTCAACAGTGAACGAAGCAACAGAGAGCACAGAACGAGGCGGCCCGGCAGCCAGGCCACACCTGTGGCTGCAGAGTGTGGCTCTGCCACTCCTGCCCATTTGAGCAATTTCTGCTTCGCCCGAGGGGTGCCTCCTACAAAACACTGGAATAGTCTTTGTAAACATGAATTTTGGCTCATAAAGAACTTGTTTTCACAGTGCCAGTCAGTCCCAATCAGAAATTATTTTCCACTGAAGCTCATTGCCCGTCACTGCAGCAGACGGCACAGAAAAAGCGTCTTTTAATCAAGTTCAACTTTTAAACTTCCTCCAGCCCCACCCCTGCCACCATCTTGCTGATAACGCTGGGACAGCCAGGACAAGGTGGGCCTGGCGGGGTGCACGGTGCTCCCCTTCCACTCCTGACACCCCTGCAGGCTGGGCCGCAGTGGGCAGCTGTTGGGGCAGCAGTGGAATGGGGACCGGCGGCGCGGGGCGGCTTCCTGACCAGCGCTGCACCTGCTGCATGCCTGGTGCAGGGGTCACCCCAGCTCCGTCCTCCAGGGCAGTGTCCCAGGCTGTAGGCCCTGGTGGGGATGGAGGGGAGTTAATCCCCAGCAGCCGGATGAAACCAGAGAGGAGGAGCCCCCCAGAGGACAACTTTTTCATGTTGCTCTGGCTCCGCCATCCCGAGACTGCCCGGCCCCAAGGGCCTCTGTTCCACCAGTTGGCGCAGGCCCGGCCAGGGGTCCGGTTCCCCTCCCCTGGAAACCAAGGGTAAATGAGGCTCTTTGGGGTGGCTTAGGCCAAAGGAGAGTGGGGGCCCCCCACCTTCTGTGCCATAGGCTTGAGCCAGTCTGAGCCCAGCCCTGACAGCCCCCTGGGACCTGCACCTCCTCAGGGCACCTGCCCTCAGGCCATCTCGGTAGTCTTGGGTCCATCTGAGACCCCTCCCCTCTCCTGCCTTGCTCTGCCTTTCTTGGGTCAGGGAGCCGGACCATGTGAGATCTGAGGAGGAAGGGGAGGGAAGGGGCCGGGAGTGCCTGGGACGCTGAAGACCTCATGCTCGGTTCCCTGGGGCCCTGATCCACAGCAGCAGCTGCTCACACAGATGTCCCCACGTAGCTTCCCAGCACAGCCCGAGCGCTGGGCACACACTGGCTATCTGAGGCCTGGCGGGGCCTTCCACTGCCTTGGGGAGGCCTGGCGCCATTCCTCCTGGAAGTCCCCATGGCTGGCTTGCAGAAGTGTGGTGACACTTCCAGGAAAGGCTCTGAAGCGGCAGAGGCTGATGCCAGGACCAGCCCGGACTGCGTCTAGGAACCCCAGACACAAGCTGTTTGGGAGCCCTCGGTCAGCTGGCATTTGCAACGTGCCAGACCCGGCAGCCCCAGTCTGGCGTTCTCTCACCTGGGAGCAGGCCCAGCCACAGCTCACTGCCTCCAGGGGCCCGAGACCCCTTCGCTACAGCAGCTCTGTTTGTTTATACAAGTGGGATCTGTTTTCCAGCAGTTGGCAGGCCCTGGGGGTGAGGACTCCATCTGCAGCATCTAGAACGGTCCCCGGCACAGGTCGGGTCTCAGGGAAGGTTTGGTGAATGAGCCTGCGCCGGCTCTGGAGGTCTGCGCTGGCAGCTGGATGAAGGACGACCTCAGTGCTACAGGAGGACGGCTAGTCACTTGGTTGGCCTTGCCTCAGGGGCGGGGGGCCCTGGCACTGGAGTGTGCTACAAGAAGGAGGCCAGCACGAGGGGCTGGGAGGAGGGTTGCGGTGTGAAGAGGAGCCGAGGTGAGGAGGCTGGAACAGCACCGTGGGAGCCCCGGTGGAGGTGGGTGCAGAACAGAGCCCCAAAGCTGCTGGGGCGGGGAGAGCCAAGGAGACCCAGCACCCCGAGTGACAGCTGCCTGTGGTCCCTGGAGATGAGCTGCCTGCCCTCAGCCCCCTGTACACCCCAGCCCTGGTAAGGGCGGGGGTCGCCCCAGGGACACACCTTGGGGCCCACAGGGCGCTGGTGCAAGCCCAGTCAGGACTGGCAGAGCGTCAGCAGCGGCCGAGGGTGCCTGGGCGTCTGCTGCCACCAAGTGGTGGATCCCACGGTCACTCGGTGAGAGCAGCTGGGGCCCAGGGTATCAGTGAGGCCCCTCACAGGCTGTCCACACCAGGCCCTGGGGCCAGGACCCCTGCCCTGGCTTGCCACCTGGACTTTGTCACCTCACTTTTTGTCTTAATTGAGAAAACCAAGCTCCTCTGTTTGTAAGTAAACAGTCTCCTCCTGGGAAGGACAGCCCTGTCCACAGAGCTGGAAACTGAGGCTCAGAGCTGCTCCAAGCAGCCAGAGGTGGCTGAGCCCAGGCGGGCCTAGCAGCCAGGTGCGTGGGCTCTAACTGAAGAGGGTGCCTTGGAGAGGGGGGCCAGGGACCCCCTAGTGCGACTTCGGAGGCCTCTGCAGAACCCAGCTTGCCTGCAGGCGACAGCAGCCGGCTGGACTGGGCAGGGCCTCCCCCACTCTCTCCTCACTGGAAATGCCTCCTACAGGGCCAGCACGCCTCCCCCACCTCGTCCCACCTCTGTGGTGGAGAAAGGACCCTGGCCTCAGCCTCCCCAAACGTTGAGGTCAGGACACGTTCCTCTCTGATAGCGTCACGGGGGAGAGGAAGGCCTGGGGAGCAGGGCTGGGGGGTCCCCTGGAGGAGGTGGGGTCCAGCGCGCAGGTCTGGGGGCGTCAGGGTCAGGCTGGGGTGGGGGTCGGGGCGGGGTCCGGATTCTGACTCCAGGGCGGGGGTGAACGTCTAGGGCGAGGATAGGCAGTCCGTGTCCAAGGCGGAGGCGGGGTCTGTGTCCAGGGGTCTTGAGCCGGGCGGGAGCAGGTGCCCCCCGGGGTCGGGGGTCGGGGGTCCGGGTCTTGCGCGAGGATCCGGGGGCGGGATCTGCGTCCAAGGCGAGCATTGGGGGTCGGGGGCGGGGTCAGGTCGGGCGGGCTTCTCACTTCCGCCGGACGCGCGCGCTCAGGGCGGATGGAGGCGGCGCGGAGGCCGCGTCTCAGGCTGAGCCGCCGGAGGCCGCCCTCGGGGGGCGAGTGAGACCGGGGGTTGCGGGCTAGGGGAGGGGAAGGGAGCAGGAGGGGGGCTGCCGGGTGAGGGTCCCAGTGTCCCCTGGCCGAGGTGTGGCTGGTGTCACGCCCCCACGTGATTCCCGGAACCCGCCTCGGTGCCGCCCCACCCGCCATCCCTGGCTCCTGCAGCCCCTTCCCCTCTGAGACCCAGCTGAGTGCCCCCACCATGAGTGCCCCCATCGCTGAGTGCACCCCCGCCGAGTACCCCTCTAAAGTGCCGCCCAGCCCCCACCCTGCTCCTCTGCTCCCTGTGCTGCGTAGTGCCCAGGCCGAGTGCCCCCTCCGCTGAGTGCCCCCACGCCGTGCTCCCCAGGCCCCCCAGCGCCCGCCCCGAGTCCCTCCAGGGGGGCGGCGACGAGTGTGCGCGGCTATGGGCGGAGCTGCTGCGCGCGGCCCGCGAGGATCTGAACCTGGACGGCGAGCCGCCGCCGCTGCCTGCTTTCCCCGGCCAGGTGCGTGCTCCGCGACGGGCGGGGTGACCTGGGGGTCTCCGACCCGGGCGTGATGACCGCGCCCGATGACCCGGTTTTACAGGAGCCCGGGCGCAGCCCTGAGCGCACCACGCCCTCCGAGGTCTTCACCGTCGGACCTGAGACCTTTTCCTGGACGCCCTTCCCGCCGGCCCTGCGGCGAGGCCGTGGCCGCTCTTACCGGGTGCTCCGCCCGGCCGGGGGGCGCCCGAGGTCCCCCGACCGGGCCCCGCAAGGATGCCCCGCGCCCGAGCCCCGCGGGACCCCCAGCGCCGAGGAGCAGCCGTCGGTGGAGGGCGCACCGGGCTCGCCGACCCTGCGCAGCTGCCCTATGTGCCAGGCTGACTTCGACCCTGGGTGAGTGTGCCCGGCCCTGGGCCTCCCTCCCCTCTGCTGCCACAGCCCGGTGCCCCCAGCCCTGTTTGGAAACCGCAGCCGTTTTTAGGGCCTGAGACTTGATGCCTGAGCTCAGCTTCTGCCGTCTAAAGTAATGTTTCCTGCACGAAGTTAGCAAGCGGTGACCATGCCAATTAGCCAGAGGATACAGGGCTGTAGGTTGGGGGTCCACATGCTGGTCCCCATCTGGGGCCCAGTGGACAGGCTGCAGTCTCCACGGCGAGGGCAGGCAGCCTCTTCTCCAGCTCCTGCCCAGTCCACCCTGACATCAAGGTCGGGAACCTGGTGGTGCCTCCATCCCGGGGCTGAGATGTCTCCGGGGCCCGGAAACCCAATCCACGAACCTGGGCCGCGGAAGCAGAGTGCGGCAAACTTAACCACCAGGCCGCGGGCCGGCTCCGTGTACCTTTTTTGAAGTAAGGGGGGTGGAATCCAATTTTGCTAAGAAGTTGAATCCAAACCACCCAGCTTGGTGGGCCGTGTGTCAGACACCAAGGACACAAGTGTGGGGGTCGTGGGGGTCACGGGGGTCCAGATGGCAGAAGGAGCTTGGTCAGGTGAAGTGAATGGGCATCAGGTTTTGGTGAGCTCCAGATTTCGTGTCTGGGAAACCGTGTGGCTAAGTCACAGGCACGTCCATGGTCTCCAGAAGCAAAAACAGCCCTGGAGGGTGAAGGGAATGGACTCCAGAATTAGCAGCTGACGCCAAAAACAAAAGCCATCAGACCAGTTACCGGAATACACAGCACGAAGCTGCACAGGAAGATCCTTAGATGCTGCTGCTTATTCAGAGAGATGAAATCCCCATCTAAAGGATCTAGGTTTCTCCAATCTGTGGCGTTTCCTGGGAACCAAGCCTCTGAGGGCCTGGTGTTGGGGGTGAGCCCCAGTGGCGCCCTGCTAGCACTTGCCTGCCATCTCCACGCAGCCCCGCACGGCTCAGGGTGGGGCGCGGAGACGAGAGTGGGCTGGTTTGGGTGAGGCAGTGGCGGTCCCCAGGTGGGGCCTGTGTACGTGGGTGAAGCCCCAGCAGGTACACGTTGGGCTTGACAGAGGGGCCGTAAGTGGCCCACGGCCAGACATCTGGCTCCCTGGTGGCAGCAGAGAAGGTGCAGAGCGTTTCCACACCCAGCACCCACTGTCCCCTCTCCCGCCTGTGCTGTCGTAAGCTGCAAATATTGACTCCCTGGCCAATTCTTTTTTTTTTTTGAGGAAGATTAGCCCTGAGCTAACTACTGCCAATTGTCCTCTTGTTGCTGAGGAAGACTGGCCCTGAGCCAACATCCATGCTCATCTTCCTCTGCTTTATATATGGGACGCCTACTACAGCATGGCTTTTTGCCAAGCGGTGCCGTGTCTGCACCCAGGATCCGAACTGGCGAACCCCAGGCCGCCAAGAAGCGGAATGTGCACACTTAACTGCTGCGCCACTGGACCGGCCCCTCCCTGGCCAATTCTGATGAAGCAGCGAACGCTTTTAAAATAGTGAAGTCTTCTTGATTCATACCCATCAAAGAAATGTGGGGGCAGAAGACACCGTTGGAAGGCCTGGAAGGAAATCCGCTTCCTTGGCAGAAGCCCTTAAGACTCCTGATGCTGTCAGGGCGCCCCAGCCTCCTCCCCTTTTAGGGGCCTTTGTAAAACCTCGGATTGCTCGTATTTCTACACAGTCTATAAAAAGACTCCCAAAGACAGGGACGTTAGGGAGAAAAGAATTCCAGTTTTGAGCTTTTTAAGCAGTTAAATTAAGGCTTGGCAGAGGGCCTTGACTTCTCCAAAGTAGGTGTCAGTGCAGTTGGATCCAGGTCTTGGCGTGTCTGGGATGCTTCTAGCACGTTCTTCCATTTGATTACAAAGGAGAGAGTTCTCGGGCCAGGACACACCCCCGAGGCTACAGCCATGACTGGGGGACAACAGAGCGTCCATGTCGTGGGCAACGGGGCTCACATCCATGTGGGATGCTCTGAGACGCAGACAGCAGGAACCTGGGGCAAAGAGACTGGTTGCAGGGTGGGTGCAGGGGGGGCACGTCCCATTTAGCAGCTAGACACAGTAACTGAACTGTCACATTGTCCCGTGACTGACCCTAGAAAAACCTTTGCTTCTGGTGGTTCTTAGGGCTTTTTTGACAGTGCAGCGCCCTGTGCTGGGCGGGAGGGGCGGTGCTGGTCCGCAGGAGGCCGGTGACAACCGGAGCTATTCGGGCTGAGTGTGGGTTTTGGGGAGCATGTGCGGGAGGACTAGCTCACCGTTTTGCTCAAAGTTTAGCGCTCTGCGGCTCACTCAGAGAACCGTTTTATTCTCTGATGTGACGGAAAAGTACATATGGATTCTGTGAGGCGTGTGTGAAACGCCATCCCCTCGAGATCCCCTTGCTGCTGTCTTCTGATGTCCTGGGAGTTTCTGATGCCCGTGAGGCACGTGGTGGTGGGGAAGATTGGCTCCCGCGGGCCAGCTGACGTGAGGAAACCAGAACCTAAGTAGCGTCCCCATTTATCTGCTGATCCTGAGCCAGTTGCTGGGACCTTACAGCTCCGAGGCCCCTCCAGCTGCTTGGCACCGAGCCCGCTCTGCCCTGTCCGCCTCGAGAAGCCACTGGAGCATCTCAGCTGAGGCCCCTCTTGCAGCTGTGCCAGCCGCCCACACGTGGGATTGCCAGTGCGTCTGTGAGGCAGGGCTGTCATGATGCAAGCTGAAGAAGCACCCAATGTGCGATCTGGCAGAGATGAAGCCTGACACATTCCCAGAGGGTGCTCCCCACTGGAGGGACACTGCCTAGACACCCTTGCACAACATGACCTAGGTCCAGATCTTAGAATCTTCTGGAAGCCTTGGAGAAAGCTTATGGAGGGGCTGGTTCTGAGCACAAGCTGAGGCCTGACAGTCTCAGACGGGCTGAGTGGCCCCAGGGACTTCACAATGCACTGCCCAAGGTCTGCAGACCTGAGACAGTAGCCGAAGGCCACCAGAAGCAGCACGGGCTCCTGGGAGCAGCTGGGAGTTGGCTATGGGGTCATGTTAGGTGAGAGGCTGGCCTGGTGTGGCCGTGGACCTCAGCCCTTGGCTGCCATGCCTTGGAGTGAAAGGAGGTCATTCTGGGCTCAGGGCTGCAGCTCTGTGGTTCCAGGGGAGGGCCTTTTACATTCTGGCCAGTGAACTTAGCCAGTTGACCAGGACAGTCCTGGAGGTGGCTGGAGGACAGGCCACGTCTTGGGAGGTCTCTGAGGGTAGGGAGAGGCCATCTGGGCTGGCTGGCAGGGTGTTCAAACCACCTCAGAGGCCGTGGCCCACGGGGTGTTTCCAGAGGGCCCCACAGGACTCATGGCACTTTATACGCCCCTGGGTGGGCCTGAGGTGGCCTCTCTGCCGGCTGCTGGGTGCCCCGATGGGGAAAGCTGGTGGGGCCAGACTAGTGTGCTGTGTCCTGCTCTGTAAGGGCAGGTGGGGCCCGCGGCCGCCGTGACACCTGGACGGGCATGGGAGCCACAGGACGCAGCAGCCTTGGGTTGCTGGAGCAGAGCAGAACCTGAGGGTCAGTCGTGCTCCCAGCACTCACCTGGGTCTGAGGGCAGAGGCTGTGGGGACACACGAGTCCCACCATGGAGTGGGTCATCCCCCAGGCTGCTGAGCCTAGGGAGACGTAGGGAGGCTGGGCCCATCTGGCATGAGAAGGGCTGCAGGAGGCGCTGGACCAGCCCTGGCACAGCAGGAGGCCAGGAGCTGAGGGGAGGCCGACTGACTGGTGGGCCCCAGATTGCAGGGGACACAAGGAGCATCGCGGCTTGCAGCCGTTGGATGGGCGACTTTGTGAGGGGGTGCAGTTCCCAGCTGTGGTGTGCAGGGCACAGTTCCTCGGATGGGGCAGTGAGCCACATGGCTTCTGGCAAGGTCTGGCCAGAGTCTGGGCTGGAACTGCCCTCTTAGCCCCCAGTAGCTCTGCCGCCTTTGGGAGTCATGGCCGGAGCCAACCAGGCACGGCCTCGGCACATCAGGGACGGCCTTCCCTCCTTGACAGGGTCAGCAGAGGTCAGGGATGAGGGGCGCCTGCTCTGTGACACACATCCAGACCCCTCCCCACACTCCTCCGGACACGAGGGGCCAGCCCCGCAGACGTCAGAGCTTCCGGAATTCGGGACGGCAGCTTGAGTTGACTAAACCCTCTCCCCAGACGGGCTGAGTCACCCACATCAAGACAACGACTTCTCAGGCCCAGGCTGCACACCCACCTCCCATCCATGGCTGCCTCCTGCCTCTCAGACGACGGCAACTGCCCTCCCGGGCACCAGTTTCCTGCTCTTTTCGGGTGGCAAGTGGGGTGATGGTTCTAAGAGAGGAGGGGATGCACCGGCCTTTTGTTGATGCAAAGACACCTGATGGATTTGTCCAGCTGACGGGGCAGAGCTCCTGCCGGGCCGAGGAAGGACCCGCCCTCGACCTTGAGACTGGCCAAGCTGCCTCTGCCACTGTCCTTGCACTGCCACCGTCAGGCCGGCCGTTTCTGCCAATTCTCTTGGTTGGCAGATGGGCTTTTGGGGCTGGCCTTCAGGCTCTAGCAGTTCACCAGGACCCACGAGGGGCTTGCGCTGAGTGGGCACGAGAATCCCCTGGGGGCTTATTCAGACACAGGGTGCCGCCTGGCCTCAGATGCGGGAACCTGAGAACCCCTGCCTGACGAGTGCTCCCCAGGCGTGTGTCCAGGGCGCACTGGGAACCTTTGACCCAAGGAACAGGATTTGGAAAGGCCGTTTCCGGTTGGTGCGACCCCTCCCTGCCCCTGCCCGTTTCTGACCAGCCGTGGAGGCCGGCACGGGTCTCTCTCCACCAGTCTTTGGTGCACGTCAGCACCTGGGAAGGGCAGGAAGGTGCGTGACGGATGCTCTGGCCAGGGTGCCCTTCCGTGTGGTCAGCACTTCCCTCTGTGTGAGTGACCACATCTCCTCTCCCTCACAGGCTGGCCCCGCTGGACGTCGATAGCCACCTCGCTCAGTGCTTGGCAGAAAGCACAGACGATGTGGTGTGGTGAGCTGCCCGCCTGTGCAGCATGGCATCGTCTTCCCCTCAGGCCTGGCTGGTGCAGGGGCCTGGTCTCACTCCACCGGCCAGAACCACCTCCCCTCTACTCGACATATTAAAAAGCTACATGTTAAAGACGTGTCAGTGTGAACTGCTTGTGGCCCTCTCTCTGCTGAGACCGAAACACTGGATCCTTTTTCTTTTCTGGCTTATGCTGAGCAGTGACTTCCTGTAGTCGGGAGGCTGACAGAGCCGCTGGGTGGACGGACCCAGTCCCAGGCAGGTAAGCAGAACCCGGGTTTTCATACCTGTGTGGGCCCCATCTACAGACACGTGGACGGGCTCAGGCAGCGCATTTTCCTAAGTACACGGGCTTGGCTCACATTTCACAGCCGTGTTTTAATTCCCCACATGAGCTGGTTCCTTAGGCAGCTGCAGGTTATAACCAGGGGCACAGATACTGTCACGGGTCTGGCCAGAGTCTGCCCCGGCACCTCATCACTGATGGGTGTGAGCGTCAGAGCAGCTTCTCCCCAAACAGGGAATTTAAGGGGAGGGAACGGCCCAGCGCCATCGGCAGCGGGCAGGCCAGTCCGCCAAAGCAGCCCGAGCCAGCCACATTTGCTCAGGCTTCCGGTCTGCATGGAAAATGGGGGAAATGGTCAGCCCTAGATTCTGGAAGAGCTGGACTTTGGTGCCAACTCATGCCTCGTACCCAGTCTCCCTCACGGCCATGGGGGCCGCAGGGCCCTGGCGCAGAGGGAGGAGCATGATGTGCAAACCAAGATTAACTTCCAGAGGGTGATGCTTGCCTTTTCAAAAGGGCTTCACACAAGCCCTGAAAAGACACAGAGGGACCTTCCCTGCAAATGACGAGGTGCAAGACACCAGTCGGAAAAGGCTGCGTCCTGTGTGAGTCCAGCAACGAGATGCCAGAAAAGGCAAAACCACAGAGGCAGTGAAAAGACCCGGGGGGGGAAGGGCGAGTAGGGCAGTGGGACTGGTCTGTAGGGGCTATAATGGCAGATACGTGTCATCACACATTTCGTCCAGACCCGGAGAATGGCCAACACCAGGACGGGAACGTGGACTCGGTGACGACGGTGTCAGTGCACGTTCCCAGCTAGAATGGAAGCAGCCTCTGTGGGGTGTGGACAGCTGGGGGGCGCTGCGTGTGGGGTGCGGGGGACACATGGGAACTCCTCTTGGTTTTGCTGTGAACCAGAAACTTCTCCAAATAAGTCTATTTAAAAAAAATACCTGCAAAACCCTCTGCTTCCTGGAAGCACCTACTTTTAACGAAAATAACAACAGTAAGCGTTTTCATTAAAGTCTTTAATGTGCAAGAATACGAACGACCTTGGCCGTTGAGGGTGAGACTCATCCACAGAAGGAAAGCCGGCCGGCGACGGGCTCCGCTCGTTCATTGTACAAAACCACGCGGCTGTATTTACTGCTTTACAATCGCGGCGTCCGCAGTTTCCATGAACTATGTCAACAGGACACACACTGGATCGTGACCGGAGCCGTTTGCAAATGTTGGGGTTTCTGTTTCCAAACCCGACTTCAACACATCCTCCACCTTCTTTAATTGATAAAACAAGTGACTGGATATACGAAACTCCCCCTCGCCACCAGCACACCACACATTCACGTTTGTACACGAGCAGCCAGGACGCTGTTTGGCAACACTGAAAGAAATGCCTGAAATGTGAACAAACTGTGGCCCCATGCTGCCTGAACAGAGGCGTTCTCTCTGTGCCCAGCGCAGCAAATACTGACCCCTGTCAGGGGAAAGGGGGGCTTCTCGGAGGCCGTCTGTTCCCCCTTCCTGGGCGCCCTGGGGGTCTCTCCCTCCCCAGGCAATGTCAACTCGCCCCAGCGTGCTGCCCACCAGGCATGAGTGACCGCACACCCCTCAGACCGGGGCTCTGCTACTGGGTGTCGCCACTGGGTTGGGACATGCCTGAGACCCAGCGTGGCCCTGGACCCTGCTCTGCGGCTCTGACTCTGGTCTTTGGAGGCAAGTCTGCCAGATTACCACAGGGAGCTGGTTGGGATAGGTCTCCACATTACATAAAAGCTGCTCTGCCACCCAGGGGCCAAGCTCGGCGGGGGGAGGGGGGCGGCCCAGGGCGGGGCTGGGACTGCGTTGGGGCCTGGTGGGCGCCAACATGGCGCTGAACCCTGAGAAACCCAGCGTGAGCCCTGGGAAGCGGGGGCCACGCTTGTCCACCGACTTACAGCAAGGCGGGCCTGGCCACGGCAGCTCCTTCGTCTCCACTCCTCTTCCCATAATCTGCCCCTAACCAGCACCACACGGGGTGGGGGCAGGGGCAAGCCTGGCCCGTCACAGAGCACAGAGGGGTGGTGGCAAAGTAGCCACGCACGCACGAGGGACGCTGGGGACCCCTCCCGCGCTCGGCCTGGGCTCCTGCCACCTCTAACGTGTTAGGGACCTGAAAAGACCCAGGTGATTCTTCTCTTTCTAGAAAACCTTCAGTTTGGTTTTTCAAGCTGTCCCTTCACCTAAGAAGGAGGGTGACCGAGTGACACGTGCCACCTACACGGACCCTCGGAAGTAGGAGCCGTGCTGTGTCGGGAGGACGCAGGGCGTGTGTGGCTGTTCCAGATTTATTAACTTTAAGGCTCGGGCCCATCATATATAGAGCTTTTTAAATTTTCTAATTCTGAGCATTGTTATTCCTGATAAAAATATTTTCCAAAAATCTCATACATAACACAAGACATCATGTAGGCACTGCTTAGTGTTTTCAGAAATATATTTTGTGCAGATTTAGTTTTCAATTTTTTTTGGTCTCCTGGTGCTCTGGGTGAGCCACGTTTGAGAACCTCGGTAATCCAATTTTCCTCATCGCAGTCCAGTGCACCGGCCAGGACCCGGCTTCAGCGTTAGACTACAGCGGCTACGTACATGCTCAGTATGAAAATACTTGTTAAATATTAACAACAGGAACTTACCGGGATTTAGAAAATGTTGCGAATTTGTAAAAATTCTTCGTTGCAGTGCATCCCTGCAGGCACTTAGTCCCCCGGCCCCAGCCTAGCCTCCGCACACACAACACCGCTCGCCCCTCCTCCTCACGTGTGGGTCGTGCCTGCGACGCTGCGCAGGTGCCACACGGAAAAAAGGCATCAAAGGGAAGCTTCAACATCATCGGTACGTTTTATTCCTCGGGGCATTACAGGCTAACTCTCCTGGTGGAGCAGGTGAGTTCTGTTTCTGTGGAAAGTGTGCACCTTCGAAATCATGGGACAGTTTCTCCCTCGGACACGGTCACCGCGGGTCCTCCGCGACGCAGGCACAAGAAGCGAATTCCTCCAGCACGGAGCGGCCGCGCGGGCCCAGACGCGAGACTGTTCTGCTCCGAGAAGCACCCCGGACGCCTCCCTCCGCGGTCTCGGCGGCAAGCGCCCCTCCCTGGCGGCACCCGGAGCCTTGCGCCCAGCCTGGCATGCATACGCTGTGGTTAAGGATAGAGTTAGGGGTCATTCACAGACGTGTCCACGACAGAGACGACGGCCTCACACGGACTCCTCGGTGGAGAGCAGTAACGGGTTGATGTACTCGAAACCTTCAAACTCAGACTGGTCGATCCTCTTTATGACGTCCCTGTGCGCACAGGCAGAGAGCACAGCTGCTGGGTTGGCCCCTCACGTAAGACTCCCCCCCACCAAACCCACCACAGACGGCAGACAGATGCCCCTCTGGCAGCAGGACGGCGTCCTGACCCTCGGCCCCCCGGCAGGTCTTACTCGTCGTCCGGGGTCAGCTGCACGGGCTCGCTGGTGAACTGTGTGTCGAAGTTGTCCAGGCCGTAGTCGTCGGTGATCTGCGGCTGGAATGGCGGGAGGGCCTGCTTCTTCTCCAGCTTGGAAGACAACACGAGAAGCCAGGTCAGCAATGTGCCTCGTCTACCGGATCAAGCATTTTGCATGGACTTAAATCACAGAATGGAACAGGAAGAAACAGCATTTACGATGCCTCATCTGAATGCTGACTTTTTTTCCCTTGAAACACAAAGTCTAGGAGAAACTAAAGTTAGAAAAATCCTATTTGAGCTGAAAAATGCTGGCAGCACAGGCTGTGCAGGCCTGGTACCTGGATGGGGCATGAGGCCCGAACTCCCTCACAGGAGCCCCATGTGGGCTGGGGTCTGCGGCCCCGCCCTTCAACCAAGTGAAGCCAGTTTTGAGTTTTCCTTCTTTCTTACGTCTTAGAACCCCAATCACACAGGAGCTGGGACTTGGCAGGGACACAGGTACCCCCCGCTGGCGCTCAGTGACTCCCTGTCCCCCCGGGGCCCTCCTCCCACTAAAGTCGTGATTGACCGTTCTGACTACTTCTAACCCCAGGGGATGCCCAGAGGTGATACGTGGGCTCCTCAGGATCTGGGTCCGGCTGCCGACTTGCCCTTCACACACACGTGTGGCCCAAGAGGGCGGCGAGCCGAGCGCCCGGGGTGGGCAACACTCAGCACACACAGGTGAGGACAGTGAGGGCCTGCTCGCTCGCTCAGTTACACACTCACACGCTCACACACTCAGTTCCACACACTCTCTCTCCCTCATGCCCTCACCAGGTGTGTGCTGCGCACCTGTGCCGGGCCAGGCATGTTCCTAAGAGCTGAGACGGAGCCGTAAGTGAGAGACACTGGTCCCCGCCTCCTGGAGCTGTCACGTCGGGTCCGCTCCCTCCCACGTGGCCACATGCCAGGCCTGGGAGCAGCCGGCTCTGCAGGCCAGACCCCTCAGCTCTCAGGGCCGGAGCAGCGTCGCTCACACGACAGACTGCCCAGGCCTTTCGGAATGCATCGCTGTGAGCAGGCAGGGCCCCGGGAGCGGGACGGGCCGCAGCCGGGCGGCATTGTGGGGACACAGGCATTCCCGTCCTTCATTACCTTCCTCTGCAGTTACCTGTATTCCTTCGTCAGTACAAAATATTTTCTGATAAAGAGTGGACAAAGGGCATTTCTTAAACCATTTTCCCTGCCTTAGGTCTTGGGACGCTTTAAAGAGATTTAAATAACAAGAGTCAGAACAGACCCGGAAGTGGGGCAGCTGGGTGCCCACCTGGGGTCCTAAGCCCACCTACCACCCCAGGCCTGTCCTCTGCTCTGAGGGCCCGAGGTGGCCTCAGCCTCCCTCGGAGAGTGTCCCATGTGCACGTCACCTCCTCTTTCCTCAAAGGCAGCAAAGAGGGATGGTGCCACCCTGGAGTGACGTGCCCATGCAGGCCACCACTTAGCCCTGCTCCGCATGGCCAGAGAGGATGCCGGAAGGGGGCCGAGGAGGAGTTTGTCATGGCGGCCAGGGGAACCCCAGGTCTGAGGTGATGGCCTGAAGGAGGTGAGGAAGTGGAGCACAGCCGTGCAAAGGCCCTGAGGCAACAGCATGCTCGATCTGTCAGGGACCATTAAGGGGCTCAGTGAAGCCTGAGTGGAGGGGGCAGGAGGTCACTGGACAGAGGAGGCTGCCACTGGCAGAGGCCAGGCAGGAAACCGGCAACTGGCCAAGATGTGGTTGGCTTGGACCAAGATGGCAGCAGTGGGGGTGGGGAGAAGGCCCAGACCCTGGAGAGTGAGTCCCCGAGGACTGAGTGGGGTCAAGGGGGACTGCAGGGTCTGCAGGGTCTGCAGCCTGAGTGAGGGGGCTGCTGGTGCTGTGTGCTGGGGTGGGAGGGGCCATGGAGTCAGTGGGATACGGCGCACCCTGGTGTCTGATTTGGTCACACTAGATGGCCAAGTGGAAACGTCTGGGAGCTGATTCATGGCACTGATGGGGAGCAGATCACTGTCCGCACGGCCATGGTCACCTCTGCTACCACAGTGTGGAGGACGGAGGGCGGCCCCAGGTGGGGGGACATCAGAACGGCCACCACGCAGCCAGAAGACAGCACTGGCTCTCACACACAGAGACGGCCGGTTTCACCATCAGCCACAAGCTTCTCACCCCCCTCAGCTCCTGGGAACCCCGCCCCACAAACAAGCAGGGGGCCCAGAGGCGCGGGCTACATGGGTGTCGCTGTGGGGTGCTCCCGGCGGTCACCCTACACCCATGGGAGGCACGGAGCCCGGAGCCATGAACATGCACCCTCAACCCTCTGGAAGCCTGGTCAGGGGGTCTGCAGCCTGGACTTTAAGGCCCAGCGGCGCCCACGCCCTTGAGGCCTGAGGAGGCGCGTGCTTGCCGGCCCCACCCACAGGCGGACACCCAAGCAACCTCCCTGGGGAGGGCAGTCTGGGTGGACTGGGGGGGAACAGGGAGGACCGGGGAGCAGGTCTGGAGTTGTGACCCCATCCAGGTCTACCCTCAGAGACCGGGGACAGGCACCCAATCCCCACGCCTCCACCCCCGCTGGTCTCCACCACCTTCCTTGCCACTCTGGAAACACCCCAGTGAAGGAAGCATCCTGAACGCACCCACAAACCCCGCGGCCAAGGGCCCCCGGCTCCTGCGACACCAGCACGCCAGCCGAGGGACAGCCTGGAGCTGCGTCCCCTGCAGACAGAGGACTGGGGCTCTGGGCAGCGGAGAGCAGCCTGTGGGCCCTCAAAAGGGACTAGGCACAGCCCCCGTGGGAAACCATTGGGCAGCTGACCCGCAATTCCACTCCTCAGTGTCTGCCCGAGAGCGAGGAAAATAGCGTCCACACGGAGACCTGGACACGTGTGTGCTCAGAGACCTGGACACGCGTGTTCACTGCTCACGACAGCCAAGAGGTGGGAACAACCCAGCCTCCATCGACGATGTGTGTATGAGCAAAGTGCGGTGGGTCCTCAGCCATAAAAGGGAATGGAGTTATGACACACGCTACGACACAGGTGAAGCTTGACAACATGATGCTACGTGAAGGAAGCCGGACACGAAAGGCCACACGGTGTCTGACTCCATTTCTATGAAATGTCCGGAGTGGCAGATCCACAGACAGAAGGCACATCAGCGGCTGCCAGGGGCTGGGGGAGGGGGAGTGGAGAGCAACTGCTCACAGGGACGGGGTCTCCTTTTGGGGTGATGAAAATGTTCTACGATTGACTGTGGTGACGGTTCCCAACTCTGCGAATGCACTAAAAACCTCTGAATCGTACACTTTGAATGGGGTGAGCGTCTGGCTTATGAATCACGTCTGCATAAAGCTGCTAAAAAATAAATAAAACTTTAGAAACAATTTAAAACGAAAGCCAAGAGGAGCCTGAGGGATGCGGAGGAGCAGAGAGGTGGGGGAGCCCTCGGGGGGAGGAGCGGCCACCCGCCTTCTGAAGCTGGAGGCAGCCCTGGGCCCGCCCTGGCCCCCGCACCGCCGCCTGGGTGCCTCGCTGCTCTGCACGGCAGACCCCCCAGCGTGTGCGCAGCGTGCACTCCAAGAGCAGGGAGGGCGGTGGGCGAGCATCGTTTTGTTGCTTTGTTGTGATTTGAGGCAGCGGTAAGCCCACCACCCGTCCTGCTGAAGACAACTAGAGAAATCCGGACAGAACATGGGAACTTCTTCCTAAAGCCCCAGAGCTCACGGGGTGCTGAGCGAACCCCAGGAGCAGGGCCAGAAGGAGCTGGTAGTTGGCAGCGAGTCCTGTGCGGGCCTCGCAGACCAGGGACAAAAGTCAGACCCTAGACTTGCCAGGGACGGGACCTCCCCCAAGCGGGGCCAGGACCCCCAGGGCAGCAGCCAGGAATATGGGGAAGAGGAAGCCAGCCGGCCCCCTGCAGCCTGGCCTTGGCTCTTCTGGGGCAATTCTGGAGTGCCACGACCCAGGTTTGTGGAGGAGAACGTGGGCCTCAAATGATTTATACGCTACATCCAGCAGCCGATGAGAGGGCACCAGGCCTGTGAGGAGCTGGGATGTGCCAAGAACAGACCTACATAGACCATCTAGAGACCGATGTGAGACCCCCAGACGGGGGCTGCCCAGAGTCGCCCATCAAGTCAATCTTATTCTCTGCACTTGCCAAGAGAAAGTGGAACATTCCAGCAAAGAGCCAGGCGCTACATAAAATGCCATTGTAAGCTGGCAAAATGACCACCTCGAAACCCGAAAACTGAGAAATGTATCACTAGATCCTAAACCTCTGATGGCTCAATGCAAAAGCTCGGGGCAAGGCCAGCTGGTGTCACACGGCCCACTGTTTATTCCGAGACGTTCCAGACCCAGGAGAAGGTCAGATACCAGGAAAACCACCGTCTGGGAGCTGCCTCGGGGCGAGGTGTGCTGGCCAGCGTACGGTGAGCGAGTTACCCGCCGGGGCCTTTGGATCGCCAGCTGTGGCTCAGCCGGAGGGCAGAGGCCCAGCTTGTCTGGACAACACGAAGTGGGCACGGCAGGAAGAACTGGGGCCAAGGAGAGGGGGTTCCAGGAGGCGGCCAGCGCAATTGTGCCGCCCTGTGGGGACCTGTCAGGGCAGAGGGCCCTGGCCCCATTTCGTCTGACTGCTGCTCCCCCTCCTCCATCTCCCCGTCCCCCTCATGGAAAACAACACCCCCTCCAGTGCCCCTCAGGCACTGCACTGATGGCTCCCCTCGCCCCACCAGGGTCCTGGGCACCGGGGACGCCTGGCTGCCCCTGCCCCTCCCCCTGGGGCCCCACAGATGCACAGACGGAAGCCCCCGGATGCACAGTGACAGTGACTGGAGGGAGTGGCCTGCCTGCAACGCTCAGGGGTGGGGCGCCCCGGGGCCTGGAGCCTGGCTTTCCTCTGCTCTAGGGCAAGCTAAAGTTCAACCTTTACTCAATAGCTATCTAATCTTTTTTTCCTCAAAAAAGCATATTTTAAAGGTTATGCTTCAGTAATTCTGTAACAATTTATGTATTTTGAAACAAATTAGTTTCGCTTTCCTTTTACACCAGGAAACCCAGCGCTAGAGTTGAAAGTGCTTGAACACTGCACTGTTGGCTGCGCCCCGAGACGGGATGGAGAACTGCGGCTTCTGGAAAACCAACCATGAAACCAAAGAAAATGCCCTCTCTGGGCCAGCCCCCACCTGTGGATTCCGCAGTCAGCCGGGCGGCTGGCCACAGATGGAGGACGTCCCTCCCCCACGGGACCCCTGCAGCCCGCTGGGCCGGGGAACGCCCAGCAAGCCTTCTCCCAGGAGCGCCAAGAAGCACCACCCGCGGGGGCTTGTCACGGCCCCTGCTCTCCTTGTTCTCAATCAAACGTCAGTTTCCAGCTCAGCCCCGGGGCCCTGAGGGCAGTGCCCGCCACACCTCCTGCCGCGGACCGCAAGGCCCGTCTACCACGGGGAGGGGTTGCCAGGTTGTGAGATGTTTACCAGGTCCCAGTCTATGCTGCGGAAGAATGCGTGCGACTTGATGTCAGAAAATCCAGTCTGTGGCCGGCAGCCGAGCCTCTCTTTGGGGTCCTAGGGGTCAGAGTTCAAATAAGGACAGGTCAGCTCAGAGCAGAGCAGCCCCGATTCGCAGCCCTGCTCAACTGGAAATCAGCCTGCCCACCCTCATGACTCACGGTGCTTGAACAACCGCCTCTGGAGGGTCCTAGCCACCAGGGGAAGATGAGACATTCCCTTGGTTAAAAATCTCGCCCATGTTAGCGCCTCACTAAATTCCTCTTTGGTGTAACTTCTCGTCGTTCTGTCTTAAGTGTTAGTAACAACTGGTGATTCATAGGACAGAGCTCAAATAACTGAGCAGAGCCACTCCCACACCAAGACGTCCTGGAGCAGACACTCAATGACCGTTGCAGTGGTCGAGCCTCGGCCCCGTGACAGAGGAGCTTGGGCCCAGGCAGCCACAGACAGCATGTCTGTCATGGCGGCCATGAGCGTACCTTGTTTAAAAATCCTTTCAAGACGTGGGAGGCTTTGACGGAGAGGAATCGGGGGATCCGGATGGGCTTCTCCAGGATCACTGCAACAATGGGGTCCCCGTGAGAAGCCGTGCTCCCTGCCACAGCCCAGGGCCGTCCGCCCGGCTCCCGGAAGCCTTTCCCAGCAGGGGCATGGGGGGTGTTCTCGGTGTCCTGGAGACCCCTTCCCACCCCAGCAGGGTGCCTGGCCTGCAGAGCGCCTCTGACCCCGCTCTGTGCTCTGGGCACACATGGTCATGTGCATTCAGGATCACACATGAACCAACAGCGGCCCCGCTGGCCCTGTGTCCCCAGGTACACAGGCACCTCTGCACACGGCTGCCAGAGGGCAGCATGGGGACAACCCCGATCCTGGCCCAGCACCCCAGGGGCAGTTAATTCTGGCCCAGGGCAAGTGCTCCTTGCTTCTAGATGGCAAGCATCCCTAATGACAGCTGGAACGGGAGCAGCACTCTGTGAGCACGGTCCCCACCCACCCAGGCTGACAGGGCGCACACCGGCCGCGGCAGGAGGGAGTCTGGGCTAAATCAGGACGGATTCTTTCTCCCAGTGATGTCAAAGAGCGGTTTCCCCATCCCACGGCCATCGCCCCTTCCACGACCCGGTGTCTGCCTCCCGAGGGCAGGTCTGTGAGACCTAGTCTGTGGGGGACGGACGGACGGCAGAATCCTCGGTTGGTGCCATGCATCCCACGCACCTTGGAAAAGGTAGTCCTCGGTGTTCATGTCGGGGTTGTCGGTGATGATGTCGAAGGGGGAGCGGCCGGCCATCATCTCAAACATGAGGACGCCCAGCGCCCACCAGTCCACGCTGAACCCTGGAGGGAGAGCACGGGCTGGTCACGACGGCTGGTCAGCACGTGCACCGGCCTCAGGACAAGCGTGTCTCTGGGTGGTCAGGACACGTCCAGTCATGGGAGGCGGCAGAAGCGCAGGCGAGACAGTCTGCATTTCTCTGAGCAGCGCTGAGGTTGGGTGTGCCCAGCTCCGCCCAGCGGCCTGGCCTCCCCTCTGTCCAGTCCTGCGGCTGCCTGTCTTTCTCATAACTAGTTGCAAAGCTGTTTTCACATCACGGCCATTAACCTTCCACCTGGCACTGCACACGTTTTCAAGATTGTCACCTGGAATTTAATTCTGCTCATGGCACCTTCGACCACACGGACACGTAAAATTGAGCAAATCTGTTGGGCCACCGTCCTTTCTCATTTCTCCTTTTATTTACCTAAGCTTGAAAAACCCCTTTCTCTAAGATTGCAAAAACACTTTCCTAAATTTTTTTTCTACGTTCGTTGTTTTGGTTTAACGTTCAAATCTAGTTATTCTGTCTGGAATGAACTCCAGAGCACAGTGGAACAGGGGACCTCACTTCGGTTTTGCCGCGGAGGCCGCTGCCCCTGAGGTCTCCACCACACACAGATCCCAGTCATGGGCTGGGTTCTAGACCCTTTCCTGGTCCTCTGACCTGCTGTCTGTCCTCCTCCTCTGGCTACTAAGCGCCTTCACCAACAGCAGCCTCCCTGGTGTCCAGTTGTCCGAGGGGCAGGCTGCCTGTCCCCCACTTTAACGGCAAATGAAATGTTTAGGAACATTTGATGGCGTGTTGGTATGCTTCACTGCATACGCTAGGACACAAAAATGCCTGGGGGTGCACACGCATGCAAACACATGCACACACGCTATTATCCCGTTTTCATTTCACACACAGAGAGAGAAGAGGGCAGGAGACACTCCAGTGTCTGCAGGGGCTGCAGAAGGTTCTGGTCGGCACGGTTTATGGCCTCGTTTCTCCACGGCCGCTGGGTGGCACCCAGACCCCCGGGTTGGTCTTTGCTGCACATATTTTCCTCTTTCCCAAGCCCTTAGGGTCATCGTTAAGAGGAGTCCCATCCACCATCCCCAACCAGGGGACACTCGAGGGGACACATGGGACAGCAGATGGGCTGGGGGCTGAGGCCGCATGGTGACAGGGGCCTGGGGACAAAGTAAGGGGGTGTGTTTTAGGTGTAATTTGGTCAATAGCCGCCCCCCTTCTGGTGGCTGGGCCAGGGTTGGTCTGGGGTCGGCCCCAGGCAGCCCCACTTCCCTCGCTCTCTGCTCTGTGACTGTGACCCCACGGACAGAGAGCATGTGGGGGCTGGGGTTGCCTTTGTGCATGCTGCCTCCTGTGCGCGGGCAGGTGCCCTGCCTGCCCGGCAACTGGTGTCCTCACCGTACTCCTCTCCCCGCAGGATTTCTGGTGCGATGTAGTTTGGGGTTCCGCAGAAAGTGCTTGTCGTGTCACCAGGGCCCAGGCCCTCCTGTGGGGACAAAGTCAGTTACCAGGAGGGAAGAAAACCTCCAGATAGGACCCCATCGGTACAACGAGCTGCCTCAGAGAAAACCAACTTCGGACAGATAAAGTGGGAGGCACTGGGCCTGGTCGCCCCGGAGTTGTGGTGGCCAGTCAGTCAGCATCTCTGCCTGACACCAAGTGGGGTCTCGACCTTCAGAAGGTCGAGGTGCTAGGCTGACCGTGACCCAGGAAGGCAGGCAGGAGCATTGCTTGGGGACCGGGGCTGCTCGCCTTGCACATGCCGTAGTCCGTCAACTTGATGTGGCCGTCGGCATCCAGGAGGACATTGTCCAGTTTCAGGTCCCGGTAGATAATCCCTCTCTCATGTAAGAAGTTGAGAGCGATACAAATCTCAGCAGCATAGAATCTGGGGGGAGACGGACATCCTGTCATCAACAGACAGAACCCAACAAGGAGCCTGGATGAGGGGCCCATGCAAATAGCATAAAGTGGAGGGGACCACCACTGCCCCAACTGCTCCCCAACCAGGTGACCCTGTGTCCTCTCGCTCACGAGTCCACAGGGCCAACAAGACGGTGAAAGATGCTGACATCCTGGTTGTTAGGGGAACCGCAAATCAAAACCACAATGAGATACTATCTCACAGCCAGTAGGATGGCCGCTATCCAAAAACCAAACAGAAAATAACAAGTGTTGGCAAAGATGTGGAGAAACTGGAACCCCGTGCACTGTTGTAAATGTAAATGACAATGTCAAACGCTGCGGCCGCTGTGGAAGACAATGTGGAGGTCCCTCAAAAGATTACAGATAGTATCACCACGTGATCCAGCAATTTCACTTCTGGGTACACACCCAAAAGAATTGGAATCAGGGAGTCGAATAGATATTTGTACACCCATGTTCACAGCAGCATTATGCATAAAGGCTAAAAGGTGGAAATAACCCAAATATCCACCGTCAGATGAATGGATAAACAAAGTGTGGTCTATAAGTACAATGGAATATTACTCAGACTTATAAAGCAAGGAAATTCTGACGCCTGCGACAACAAGGATGGGCCTTGAGGACATTATGCTCAGTGAAATAAGCCAGTCACAAAAGGACAAACACTGTGTGATCCCAATCATAGGAGGTCCCTAAAGGAGTGAAAGCCATAGAGACAGAAAGTGGAATGCTGGGTGCCGGGGCTGGGGGCGGGGAGGAGAGTTTAATGGGGACAGAGTTTCAGTTGGGGAAGACGAGAAAGTTCTGGAGACGACGGTGGTGATGGTTGCACAACAGTGTGAATGTGTTTAATGCCACTGAGCCGTGCACTTAAAGGTGGTTCAGCTGGTGAATTTTAGGTTATGTATATTTTTGACCACAGTTTAAAAGAAAAAGTGATTGTGTGGGGGAGTGCACTATTCTTTTTGTTTGTTCTGTTTTTTGCTGAGGAAGATTTGCCCTGAGCTAACATCCACTGCCAATCTTCCTCTTTTTGTATGTGGGCCACCACAGCACAGCCACTGACAGGTGAGTGGTGTAGGTCCACGCCCAGCAACCGAGCCCAGGCTGCTGGAGCGGAGCGTGCTGAACTTAACCACTAGGCCATGGGGCTGGCCTGGGAGTGCACTATTCTTGATTTATTATCTGCCTTTCCCCAAAAAGGATCTAAGGTGACTCACAAAACTGCATGGAATTTTTTTAAGTGAGGAAATGAGGAAAAGGGAAAATGATGGGAAACAGGAAGAACGGATGGAAACAGACACCCATGCGCCCGGGCTGCAGGGGGCACTGGGTGACAGCCAGAGGAAAGGAAGGGGTGGGTGGTCCTAAGCATCATTTAAAGAGAAACGGTGATTATTTTTCTCCTTGTGCCAAGCAGACCCCTGCTGTGTATCCAAGTGAAACAGAACTGGAGGTGCCGGCCGCGACATCCCCTGAGGCACATTTATCGTTGGAACTTGTCCCCCACTTTGGAAACGGGTAAAAGGGCAGACCAGGACAGTGTACATACACACCCCTCCCACAAAACACCTGCTTCCCCCAGATAAGTCCTGACTCTGCTCCTGGAGGGTCTGGATCCCCGGGCTGGGTCTGAGCCTCAGAGACGCAGGAGACCCTCCCAGATTCTACGACTCCTGAGCGGCTGTGGAATGTCACACCGCAGGGGAAAGCAGTGACCTCTGCCATCTCCCCGAGATTTCATCTCTTTCCCTCCAGCTCACGGCTGACCTCCCTCGGAAGGTCCCCATGCCCACCCCTCCTCCCGGGCCCACGCCCGCCCGCCCATGCCCACCTGGCGTGCTCCTCCGGAAGCTTCCTCTGTCTCTGCATGTGGAACATGAGGTCCCCGCCGTTGACGTACTCTATGACCAGGAACAACCTGAGCGAGAGAGAGAGGGTGATGGAGGCGGCAGTGACACGGCGGCCAGTGCGATCTCGTGCCAGACACTCAACACAAAGAAGCCCTTGGGGCTGAGAGCCTTCCAGGAGCCTCCGTCTCCTGGGAAAACTGCACCGTTCCCGCTGCCAGCCTGTCTCTTTTCACTAGCATGTCAACCTGCCTCCCGAGAGGCCAGAGAAAGGAGGCTGCCTGGGGTTGCCTGACCCGCTCCAGGGGTCAGCAGGGAAAGCAGCCCAGACTGAAAAGGGAGGCCGAGGCCACGGCAGAGCTCTGTGCCCAGGTCATCCAGGTGTCATCACAGGGGACGCCTGGAGACCCCGCCTGTCAGCAGACGCGGCTCAGTTCTGACCCCAGTGTAGTCAATCTCGGAAGAGAAAAAACAAAAAACTTTCACTCATTCATTCATTTCATCCAACACAGTTATTTGCTCTCCTAACAGTGCCAGGCCTGCCTCAGGGTAAAAAAGGTAAAAAGGAGGCAGGGGCAGTGACCAGAGGCCCACTGGGGGTGGGGAGGGTGCTGTGTGTCTAGGTGGCCAGGGAGCAGAGGCCAGGATGGCACGTGGGAGCAGGGGGAGAGCAAAGAGCTGCAGGACCACCCCGAGGCCAAGGGGACCAGCTTGGCCCATCAGAGAAAAGGCCAGAAGAGCAGGTGGCAGGTGCACGGGCCAGGTGGTGGGGACGACAACATCCGGTCAATGATCGCTTCAGCCACTGAGTCTGAACAGACCCCAGGGAGGGGAGAGTGGGTGGCCTTGAGGATTGAAGGGGGTGCCCTGTTGCCAGGTGAGCACAGGTGGCTTGGGCTGGGGTCGGGCAGCAGGAAGGGGCCGAGGCAGAGCTGATGAGAGTGTGGTGGGCTGGGTGCCAGGGAAGAAAGCAGTGGGTGGGGCTCCAGGTGGGTTCCAGCGTGGGGATGAGGCGGAGCCGCAGGTGGGGGGTGGGGGATCGGGAGCGCTGATCTGGCCACAGTGAGTCTGAGATGCCAGCTGCCCCTTCATGAAGAGCAGTCGAGGGGGCTGCTGGGGCCTTGGCCAGGGCCGGCCCGGTCCTGTGATTTAAAGCACCGGATCGTGTGAAGTCATCTGGACGCACACAGGGCCTTTCGGGTCTCCAAACAACTTACCACGTGGTTTCTTTCCTGATAAGATCTTTCTTGCATTTAATAAGAGTCCATTTTCAAAATTAAATTCACATACAAAATTGCAGAAATTTGAGGGCAGCTTGTGGATTTTTAGGTCAACGGCTCCTCTGGGGCGTTTTCGGCTCAGCAGCGGCTTGTGCCAGAGGGAGTCGGGAGTAAAGGGGGAGGGGGAGCAAATCTGATGGTTTTCTGGCTTTCCCGGGCTCTCCCGGCACGCTGAGTCTGCACCGCGATGCAGGAACCATGTGCCCGTCCTCCTGCCTCCCTGGAGCACCCAGCATTAGCCCGGCGAGGACAGAGCTTAACGTGCACAGAGCAAGTGAAGGAGCCGCAAATCTTCTCAAGTTCTGATCACATATTTAGGCTAGAAACAACTCCTAAGTGTGTAAATATGCAGAAGTGGAAACAAAAGCAAACAGAACCCCAGGTGAGCAGTCACAGATCACCACTCCCCGTCCGACAGCAGGGGCGTGGTCCTGAAGAAACACCCAGCGCTATCGGGGCTGGGGCTGTTCATTCTTTTGTGTTTATTCTGTTCCCCTGCCCCCAAAGGATATGCTTGGACAGGCTCCAGTAACGCTGACCTCGCCATGGGATTCACCTGTTTTTGCAAAGTTTCCCTGGCCCACAGAACCTGAGAGCAAGGCCTGGGAGCAGACTTTCTCCTTAGCACAAGGGACTTAATCACACCACTCCCCCAAATCGTGCTCCACCCCTCAGGGAATAAAACCCCAGCACCCACACATCAGTCCAGAGGGAAAACCGATAGCATGAGACACAGTGTCCTGAGACCAGGAGGCGATACTATAAACCAGGGGCTGGCCACATCTGGCCCACCACTTGTGTTTGTAAATAAAGTTTTATCGGAACACAGCCATGTGTCTGTCTTTCTGTATTGTCTATTACTGCTTTCCACCATGATGAGTAGTTGCAACAGAGACCATGTGACCCTCCAAGGCAAAAATATTTACTACCTGGCCCTTTGAGAAAAAGTTTGCCATCCCCAGCATAAACAGTAACAATGTGAACAATAGCTTTTACAGCTCTTGCTAAATGTCAGGCGCTACTCTAAGCACATCTGTGTGTTAACATTTAAACTGATAACCATGAGGTAAGTTCTAGCATTTTCTCTGTTTTTACAAATGGGGAAATTGAGGCACAAGGAGGTTAAACGACTTTTCCAGGATCACACAGTTATTGTCTAGTAAGATCTGACATCAGACAACTTGGGTGAATCCAGAACCCACTCTTGGAAACCCCACTTTCAGTTCCTGGCCTCACATCACTGCAGGTGGCCAGCCCCCAATGGAGCTGTCCCAGGAGAAAAGGAGTCGGCCCAGAAGACGCTCAGCAAACAGAGGAAAGGAAAAAAGGAACAAGATAAGCACCCAGACACAAGATGATGGGTGACAAGAAAGGGAGGCTGAGTCCTAAGGGCACAATTTGAGGATAGAAGCACCACTGTTACCGAGTGAAAACAGAAATCAGAAACAGCAACAGGATAGACATGGTCAAAAATCAAATTCCTGACCAAGAAGAACACTTAAGGCAACCAGTGAGCACAGATGGACCAAAGATCAAAGTTCTGAGAAAGATGCTAATAGAGAAGGAAGGTGACAAAGCTGGGCCACTAGAAGGGGTTTTCTATTGCCCAAAAAACTCTCCCACCAGAGGGGGAATGAACAGACTGGGCTCCAATTTCCCCATAGAGGATAAACGCCAGAACACACCCACAAAGGACCTGAGAGCGTTTGTGGGCAGGTGCGACCTGGCTGAGCTGGGGTTCAAGTGTGAAGGCAAGGCAGGTGTTCTCAAACATGAAAGGATGTGTGGAATGAAACCCCACCCCCTTCCTGGACTTGGAGACCCTGCCTGACAATGACACTGAGCAAAGAAGGGGAGACCAGAACAGTGAAGCAGCTACAGGATTAGGGTGAGCGTGTTGCCACTGAGAAAATGTGAAAACAATAACAAACAAAAATTGGAAGCTACCCTCCAAACAGCCCAGGCCCCGGTAGTCTCACAGGGAATCCTGCTAGGAGACGATTCCAGTGCTATTTAGAATGGTGCAGAGCATAAAAAATAAGGACAATTAAAAAATCCAATAGAGATTGTGCAAGGGGAACTATAGGTCAATCAAATATCAATGTGAATATCAATGAAAAAATCCTAAATAAAATATTAGTAAATTGAATTCAAAAGCACATTAACAGAACAATACACTAAGACCAGGGACAGTTTTCCCCAGGAATTCAAGGATGGTTTGACACTAGGAAATACATTATGGTGATACCATTCATCAGTTAAGAGGCCCCAAGGAGTAAAACTCATAACAATAACCCTCATAAATCGTGAGAAGATCTTTGAAAAAGCTCAATGTTCTTTCCTGATAGTAAAGTAGAAACAGATGTAAACTTCTTTAAGATAAATGATAACTGTCTGACAGTTACTGGTCCCCCTTCTCTCAGCCTGTCTATAACCTCCTCGCACTGCTGGGTCTGGGAGCCCGTGAGCTGCGTCTCCCAGGCCGCTTCACCAGCGGAAGGCCCTGGAGGAGAACAGATGACGGGCCCAGGAACCAGGAGGGCGGTTCCTGTTCCCAACAGCTCAGGCAGGGGCAGCCCCTCCTGGGCCTCCGGCCCTGGCAGAAGGGGCACCTCTTCTGTGGAGCCAGAACCAAGTGCGGTGGCCGCAGGAGGGGGCCCTGATCTCTGCCCTCTCCCTCCCCTCTTCCTCTCCCCACGGCCTCCAGCCTGTCGTGGTCGCAAATGCTGATGCCGTCTGTCTGAGACGCGTAGAGTGATTTGGTTCTGCTTTCCCAAGGCCCAGCTGGCCCGCAGCGGCCGGCATTGCCCCCACAGCGCAAACACCAGAAGCATTCCCATGGGGTCAGGAGGAAGTCTGCCCACCACCACCTGTCACCCCGAAGGAGGGAGGTACCGGCCAATGTCTGCAGACAGAGAAAGAAGTGAACAGAGGCGTCGGAATTGGAAAGGAGGGGTAGCGTTACTCCTCTTCGTGGATGTTATCACAGCACCTCCGAATGCGCAAGAAACCACCTGAAAATCACTAAAGAAAGAATCCATGAGGTACAAAGTTAACACGGAGAAACCACGTCGCTTGCCGCTGGACGCTACAGCAGAAGAAAAGAGCTCTTTAAATAGAAACAGAAGAGATACACACTCAGGACAAAAATTAAGCAAGGAAGTGAAAAATCTGCATGAAGAAAACTTTAAAATCTCTGGAAAGAGGCTGTGAACAGATGAAAAGGAAAACCGCGCGCCTGAGCAGGAGAGCCAACAGCACAAGGATGTCCGTTTCCCTCAGGTAATTCCTGAACTTAACAAATCCCCACAAGAATGCCAGTTTCTTTTTCTTTCTGGAGCAAGACGGGTTGATTCTAGTCCATATGGAAAAGTTAACAGCGAAGAGGAGGAGGAAGCAAAACGAGGGGTGACAGGCTGGGGCGCGGCGGCTGAGCAGACGCGGTGCTTCCTTCTCTGCACTTCCCTGCGTTGTGCGCGGTCCTTTAAAAGAAGCTGTTCTTTTATGTGGTTTCTAACATCATTTAATAGTTGCCAAAAACACAATTTCAGGTCTGGTCCCAACAGTTCCTTTGAGAAAAGGAGCCCTGGGGTTCGTCGGGGTGCCCCCGCCCAGCCCGAGCGAGGCCTGTCCTGGGGAGGGACACAGCGGGACAGGGCCTCCTGGGCTGGAGGGAGCGGCGGCACCACGGCCTCAGCTCCACGCAGTCACCCATGTGTCGCGCACCGAGGTCACCACGTCCTCAAGGGATGGTCCGAGGACGGTGGCCTGTGCAGAGCATGGCCGGCACCCACATACTTCTGTTCCTGAGCACACGGCAACAACACGCCCCACCCCAGACTTGTCCTGGTCTAAAGGCAGCCAGTCGCCTCCAGATCAGGGAGAAACAACGAGTCGCCTTCACTCAGGTGTGCGTGTGGTCCCCAGCGGCAGGACTCAGCACCCAGGCTCTGGGTGGAGGCTGCACGCCGAGGGGCCCTCACCGTTCAGGACTCGGGATGGTTCACCAACGGCTGTGCACAGTGTTTCCACACAACACAGTCTGCTCACACCTGACGTAAAAATAAAACAAAACCCCTGACCCCTCCAAAATGCCCTGGGTGAGTCTCAATCAGTTCTGATGGAAGAATCCTGTCCCCCGTGTTGCCCTTGCTGCCGGCAGTCCACTGGCCTGCGTGGGCCTGCTCCGGGAGCCCGAGGGGTCGAGGTTGCATTTTCACCATTTTAGGCGATCCAGAGGAAAAGTGGGCAAAAGCAGGGGTTCTGAGCCGTCACCATTCATCAGGAGAACAAAGGCTGAAATGACTGTACCCCACGCCCTGCTCTGCCACGTGTCACTCAACGTCTGCTCTTTCTATTCTGGGTTTAAATTATGACGATAACAAATTCATTGCATTCTGAAAGCGCAGTGACTCATGTTCCCACAGAGGAAGGAACTGCCCTTTCACGGTCTCAGGATGACTCCTGCCGAGTTCACGCCCTTTCGCCCCATCCTTGCACCACAGTCACGCGTGGGTCGCGTTGGGGCCCCCTCTATTGCCAGAAGCCCCTTGAGAACCTGCTTTTCCTCCGACCCGCCACGAGGCTGTTTGCTGATGACTCGACCCAGCCCCGATCTGCCCACCTGGACTGTCAGCCGTCACCACCAGCACGTGGCCCGACCTCTCTTGCTGGCTCTGGCTCCCCTGGCCTCCATATCCACAGCTGCTCGCTGACCCCAGACCTTTACTTCCACCCCCAGGTTGTTCAGTCAGTCCTGCCACGCCCTCCCTGGCATCAGGAGACACGCACCAGCCTCATCTGCTCTGAGGCCCCGTCGCATCTCACAACTCCAGTCCTCGCGGGCGTCCTGGCGGCTCTGCTCGGCACACACCGGCCGGGTTGGGGAGGACTTCGGGGGCAGTGCCCACATGCAAGCCTGGCTGGGAGCTGCGGGTTCTTCTCCCCTCAGGGGCTCAGACAATGCTACAGGTTATCTGTTCAAAAGCACAGCGCCAACAGGAAGGAAGGCCTGCAGCTCAGGTTTATGCCCTTTACCAGGAGCGGCCTCGCTGTAAACACTGATATCTTCACTTACTAATCCCCACAGCAACCTATGGGGTGGGTATTCCTGCTGTTCCCTGTTCCCAGAAGAGGAAACCGGGGCACAGAGAGGTTACCCTGTGCAAGGTCGCACAGCCAGTAAGAGGAGGGGCCAGAATTTGAACCCAAGCCCCCGTCTCTGAGCCCCTGCAGCGCCACTGTCAGGGAAAACTGTGAAAGGCTTTGAAACAGACCAAAATGAGGACTGGTGTCTGTGGGAAACCGCGTGCTGTGGGGCACGTGCCCTCTCAGTCCTCTGTTTCTATGGGGACTTTCATTGTCTTGGAGCAACTTTCCAACTCTGTAAATTACACACAACTGAGAGTGTGCGAACTGTGCCTGCATACAGATGTGCAAATGAGGTCTGTCTGGTGGAGGACGCCCAACTCCCCCCGCCAACCTGAAACTGTCTGCACCCACAGGTAGCCCTCCCTTAGGTCCCTGATCACCCAAATGTGTGCAGGAATTTGCACTCTCCTTTGAACCGGTTGTAACACCTTCCCGGACCCTCGTTGATCAGTGAGTCTCATAAACTCTGACACACGTTCATTTCATATTTGTAACAAAGACAGGACTGTACCTTAAAATCCTTTAACACCACGACTGCCTACGAGGTGCCAGGTATTAACCAAACGCTCGATACCCAGCACAGCCCACTCTAAGGGGTTCACACTGAATTGGGGAGAGAGGCATGTACAAAATGTGGGGTTAAAGCAGGCACCTAAAAACAGCCTGGAAAAGACACCCTATCCTGAGCAAGCAAGTTTAGGTGCTTCCAGAGGTCATGGACCGATTCTGTAAAAATCAGAGGCAAAAGAGCTAGACGTGCACAGTAATTACTCCTGACACGCAGCCTCCAGAATGTCGCGTGTTGAACACCGTCTTCTGGACGTCAGTGTGAAAAATAGGACAGTAAGTGGTCACTGTGATCAAGTGTGAGCAAGTGATCAGGTGTGAGTCATGGAGCTCACACAGGATGAGTTTTTTTTTCAAAGTTCTAACAACGCACCTGGGAACGTGTGATGTGGAAAAGATTCCCAGGGACGTGCATGCAGAAAGTGCCGTGCTTCAGGCCATGGAGATGGAAATGAAGTTGAAACAGATGAGCCTTTTGCATCCACATCCCTCTCAGTTTACATGGTAAAATTACCCAAAACAAAACAAAACTCTTTTTTGCAGTCCGTTTAGGAAGTACAGGGACTGGGGCCGGCTGCCCTTCCCTGGGCGTGTTCCGTCATTCCACGAGGCTGTGATCAGTGCTACACAGAGGCACAGAGAAAGCGCACTGGGACACAACAAAAAGAACCTTAGACTGCTGGGCCTTTCCGGAGGGCTCTGAGCAGGAGGAGAGGAGGCAAGGAAGGGCAGGCCCCATGAGGCAGCCCGGCAAGGACGGAGCGAGCAGAGGGACACAGGTGGAGCGTGGTCACAGCGACCTCGTGCACCTGCCGAGGAGCCTGGGCTGTATCCCGGCAGCAGCTGGGAAACAGATCAGAGGAGACGTGAAGCAGGAGAAAGACACCAGATCTATGTTTTCAACCTGGCTTAGTTCCAACATGGGGGAACGGACAGCCTGGGGAGCACCAGAGGCCAGACGCCCTGGGGAGGCTGTGGCTGGGGTTCAGGTGGGACAGAAAGGGAGGAATCTGAGACGTATTTAGTAAGGCAGCTAAGCTCACCACTATCCCACCAATGCTGAGACCTGTTTAGGAGGCGGAATCAGTGAGATTCGGGGTGGGGACAACTGCAGATGTCCCAGCCTGGACGACGGAGAAGATGGGAATGCCATTAACCACATGGCACACAGCAAGCTAAGCAGCTTTGGGGAGAGGTCAGTTGATCCCAGGTGCTGTGGACACACAGGTGGCCAGCCAGCACAGGTGGGAACAGGGGACCAAAGTTCAGGAGAGGACTGAGGGCGGATGCAGACGTCTCTGAGCCACTGGTCTATTTACAGCTAAAGCACGAAGCAGGAAGGGTTAACGTAGCAGAACCGAGGCTGCTGTCCTTGGGAAGGCCTGCTCGCAAGTTGCCCCTTAGCCAGAGGCTGGGCCCTTGAATGGTAGGCCATCCTCTATGCTGATATAAAGCTTTCCCTAATGGATAAGAGTGGCTCACTGTGCTTAAACCATTCGTGGTTTCTGCTGAACACCCGCTTATTTTCTGGGAGTCTGGAATTTTGGTATGTGCCTAGTAGAGGGTGTCTATGTGACCAGCCCCCAGTAGAAACCCTGAGTGGTCACAACTCCTTGCTTGAGGAATTAAGTGTGTCCATCTGACTCCACAGGGAGAGGATTCTCGGAAACTTGCTCCTGCTTTCCTCCTGACTTCGCCCCCTGCACCTTCTCCTTTGCCAGTTCCGCTCTATATCCTTTCACAGCAATAAATCTCAGCCATGAGCGTGACTATGTGCTGACTCCTGTAAGTCCTCCTGGTACATCATCCAACCTGGGGCCGGTCCTGAGGACCCTGACACAGAACATATTCTAAACAGAGTATACATTGAAGATCCTAGACCAGTAGTCTTCAAACTTTTTTAAAGCAGTAGAAGTCCAATATATAGAAAGCTTATAAGTGAAGCTGTTAGTGTTAATTTATTCCACTCGTCAGTAAGATCCATAAGCACAGAAACACACCTCCCGTTCACAGTGGCACCCTGACACCTGGCCCCATGCCTGCACTCAGTGGGATGCTTTCAATAAAGATTTTGTAAATAGAATTAAATAATTTAGGTTCAGAAGTGTGAAATTTACTTAATATGACACCAGCCAACGAGAACAACAAAGCTAATGTGATGAACCAAAAAAACCACACCCCATACTTGCAATTGGGAGAACCCTACAGACAACAGAGAAGCCTCATGCCAGCTCCGCTTCCACGCAAATCAGAAATCAACAGAATCTCAGGAACACCCTCCTCTTCTTACCGACTCGTCGTCTGGAAGCAGGAGTGTAAGCCAACCAGGAAGGGGTTGCTGGATGCTTGCTCAAACACGTGCTTCTCTGTCTGCACCCAGTCGATGTCCTGAAACAGAAACCAGGAGTGGTAACGAGGCTGGTGAACGTCCCTCACAGGCATCCTGGAGAAGGAGAGGCAAGAGAGGAATGTCTCTCACCTCCGCTTGTGGAAAGACAATGCAGAGAACAGAAAAGAAAAATGCCATTAAGAAATATATCTCCACCACCACCATCTATTATCATCCTCCATTATCATCATCATTATCAGCACATCTCACCATCATCGCCATCAACCATTATCATCATCACCACCGTCTCCATCACCATCACCATCATCCATTACCATCATCACCACCGTCTCCGTCACCATCACCATCATCCATTATCATCATCACCACCATCTCCATCATCCATTATCACATGCCACCTTCACCATCATCACCACCATCTTCATCACCACCATCACCATCTTCATCACCACCATCCATTACCACCCCCAGCACCATTATCCAACATCTGTCATCATCATTTATCACCATCTGCCACCACCATCAAAGCCACCATTGCCAGCTGTGTGTGGCCTCTGGGCTACAGGCTATCCGTGCACTGCCTCATGTGTTCCCCATGGCAGCCTTGGGAGGTTGGCATTATTATCTCCACTTAAGACATGAGGAAACGGAGGATGGAGGGCTAAGCAGATTCCTCTCTGTCCCACACCCGTCTCCCAAGCACCAGCTCCTCCCACCAGCTGCCTCCGTCCAGTTCACGTGAGAGCTTGGGGAAAAGCTGCAAAGTCAAGTCAAGTTTAGGGTCATGACGATTCCCTATCTTTGGTTCCACTCCAACCCCAGAAAGCAGAGCTGGATGAGGTTCCCAAAACTTCCAAGGTTAAACCCCTCATCCTAGGGTCAGGAAGGTGGGAGGGAAAGGGCTATGTCCAAAGCAGGGCTGCCTTCCGCTGAAGGTTTGTGGAGACAAATGAGCGGACTCTCAGTGGGCTTCCCTTTAGTGGGCCAGAGACCGGCCAGTTCCTGCTCCTTGGGCTCGTCCTGAGCCCCCGCTCTTCTCTCCCCTCTCCCCCAGGAGACCCTTGAGTGGAATGGCCTCAACCCCATCTGTCCCTGCGAAGGATCCCCAGCCCCACCTCTCCCCAAGCTCCAGACCTGCTCATGCCATGGCTGCTCAGCATCTCCACTTGGGCCTTGCACACTGCAAAGCAGGCCTCCCCCAGCACTCTCGACCAGCCCCGCCATCTGCTCGCCAAAGGTACCCGGGCGTTCAGGCTGAAACCCCTGGGGGGTCGCTGAGAGTGCTCCCCCCACCCCCCGAGATCCAGGCACCAGGGCTTCCACTGGCTGCGGCTGCCTCCTTCCTACTGATAGATTCTGAGCCTGTTTTAACAAAGCGCTGCAGACGGGGGCTACAAACATCACACATTTATTCTCCCACTGTTCTGAGATCGGAAGTGTGAAATCAGGGTGTCGGCAGGGCCTCCATCCCTCCGAAGGCCCTGGGGGGGGGGGTCCTTCCCGCCTCTCCCAGCTTCTGCGCCCCAGGAGCTCCTCGGCTCACCTCCCTGCCTCCATCTTCTCCTCAACTCCTCTGTGTGTTGGCCTTTTCCTCTGTCTGTCTCAGATCTTTCTCTAAAAAGACACTTGTCACTGGATTCAGGGCCCACCCAGATAACCCAGGATCTCCCCAGGATTCTTAACTACATTCTGCAAAGACCCCGTTTCCAAGTGAGTTCGTGTTCACAGGGTCCGGGGATGAGGGTGTGGACATCCTTCTGCTGGCCGCCACCAGCCCCCTGCAGTGCCCGTGGCACTATGTCCACGGCCCAGGTGTGTGGCCACGGGACACCTGCATCTCTCACAGACATGCGCACAGACACCCACAGAGACCACCTAAAAGTCCCCATGCCTGCGTGTCTCGGCCCCCAGGGGACGATCTGAGGATGCAGAGAGAACAAACCTACGCAGCGGCTCTCCTCTGAAGGCCTTTTCCCTCGAGGTTCTGCAAACTTAACCTCATACGTTCCATTAACTTTGCAGCCAAGCCAGCTGGTAGGCTGGAAAGGGGGTTTGGAACCATCTTGAGGTGCCGTGGACCAGAAGCAGAGATGCTGGCAGGGCACCACACCTCTCAGAGCCTCAACTTCCTCAGCTGTAAGGTGCAGACGCTACTACCCACTTGCAAGCTCAGCATGCAGGGCTGAGGGGCCAGTGGGTAGTCTGTGCACTGCAGAAATGCACCTTGCTGGGAGGGCAAGTGAAAGCTCAAGTTCAGCCCCAGCTCCACCCTCCAAACCATGAGCCTGGGCCGGGGGTGGGGGAGTGGAGCCAGGGGAACCCTTCCGGTCTGGCGGCTCCAAGTCACCTTATGTGCTAGCAGCTGCTTAGTAACAACATTACTGTTCTCTATATATCAGTCTTTTCTCTGCTCCTAAGAGCTATGAACCTGCATTCAGGTGTGAAAGAAAAAGATCAAAAGTCCGTGAAGCCAAGGAGCCCACGAAAAGATGCTGCACATCATCAGTCATTGCGGGAATGCAAATCAAACCACAGTGAGATACCACCATACCCACTAGAACGGCGACAATCAAAAAGCAGAAAATACCAAGAGCTGGAAAGGATGCCAGACACCGGAACCTGCGCATCGCTGGCAGGAATGTAACCGGTGCAGCTGCCGTGGGAGACAGTCGTGGCTCCTCAAATAGTTAACACAGTGTTACCGATGACCCAGCAATTCCAGTCCTGGGAAAACACCCAGGAGAACCGGAAACAGAGATAAACACACACCCGCACAGGAGCGTTCACAGCAGCCGTGAGGTGTAAACAGCCCAACGGATGGATAAACCAAATGCGGAATATTCGTAAAATGGAACACGATCTGGCCATAAAAAGGAAGGCCGTTCTGACACACGCCACAATGCGGATGGGCCTCGGAAACACGCTGGGTGAGAGAAGCAGACACAAAAGGCCACGTAGTGTACAATTCCGTTTCTATGAAACGTCCAGAACAGGCAAATCCACAGACACAGAAAGCAGATCGGTGGTTTCAGGGGCTGGGGGAGGGGACGAGAGCGACTGCTCAGTTGGGATGGCGTTCTTTTTGGGGCCTGAACACGTCCTGGAGCTGGATGGCGTTGACGGTTGCACAACGTCGTGAATGTGTAAACGCCACTGAGCCATGTGTTTTAAAACGGTCAAAGTGGCAAATTTTATGTGCGTTTTACTTCAATTAAACGAAAAAAGTCCAAGAAGGCAGAATTAAGATTCAGCAAAGAAACCAGGGCCCAGCGCCGTGCGCTCCCTCCGCGGGAGGCGGCTCTCACCTCATCGTCATGCACCAGCTCCTTCTTCACCACTTTCATGGCGTAAATCTGATCATTCTTCTTCAGCCGCACCAGCAGGACCTTGGCGTAGCTCCCGCGCCCGATGACCCTGATGAGGTCGAAGTCCTGCAGCCCGAGCCCCTGAGAGATTTTGATTCCATCCATCCCATCGATGACCGGCTTGAGGTCCTGCGGGAGGGGAGCACCAAGGGAGAGAAAGTGAAGGCGGAGCCCGTGCGGGATTCAGAGAATCAGGCGTCGGCAGAGGCCCCGTGTGCCCCAGAGCTCAGAGCCCAGTTCTCTCATGAGGCTTGATTCTGTGTCCTGGACCCTCCACCGCACTTGAGGTAAAAACCAAGAATTAAAGACTGTACAGCTTCTGATGGAAGGAGCTAGAAATCCAAAAGCTGTTCATTTCCCCAGGCCGAGGCCCTGTCACCAGCCACAGGTGGCCCCTCTACGAGCGATCTGGGATGCACGGGGCTGGCCTCACCAGGACACGCTGAAGAGGTGATCACAGGCTCACACGCCCCAGGGCCACCTGGCACTCCCTGGTATATAATATATAATGAAGTATACCTAGCTAATTCCTGCAAAGACCCGTCAACGCGCCGAGCAGGCACTACGGGAAACACACAATGAAAGAGAAAGGCCATCCGATTGAGAACACGGCCTCCCTCCTGTGAAGTACTTCTGGCAAGGATATTTGTGGTGAAGAAGAGAGGGAACTAAGTGTTCCTGGCTCATTCCAGACACAGAATGATCAGACAGAAAATATAGAAGCCGGGTGTGTGTGTGTGTGCATATGTGTGCACACATGTGTGTGCGTGTGTGTGTGTGACATTTACTATGGGAAAGGTGTGGGCTTCGCAAGGTGGAGCTGTTCCCTGAGGTTTGACAGACAGAGGCTGAGAACACTAGCTGGGTAACCATTTCCTCCCTCAGGAGCATAATCTGTTGTGTCTCATTTATCACCCAGAGCCCATGAAGGACCAAAGAAGACAAATTGTGATATTGTGACCTATAATAAATACAGGGGCCAGCCCGGTGGTTCGCACATTCCACTTCTCGGTGGCCCAGGATTCACTGGTTCGGATTCCGGGTGTGGACATGGCACCGCTCAGAAAGCCATGCTGTGGTAGGCATCCCACATATAAAGTAGAGGAAGATGGGCACGGATATTAGCTCAGGGTCAGTCTTCCTCAGCAAAAAGAGGATTGGCAGCAAATGTTAGCTCAGGGCTCATGTTCCTCAAAAAAAAAAAAAATACATAGCTGCTCTATGAGCCCATTCCTGTCACATTTAGCTCCCCAAACCCTAGGAATTTCTTAAGTGACAAGAGCCATAAAGGTGTCTTTTGTCATGTTAATGAGGTGACTTTTGGAAAGCATCGAAGGATGGGGCCCTTTGCCAGGGGAACCAACTGTGGGATTGGAGGGTTGGAAATTCAGTCCCTCCCATCCTACCTCTGGGAGAGAAAAGGGGCTGGAGGTAGAATCTATCACCAAAAGCCAATGATTTAATCAACGATGCCTGTGTGATGCCTTCATGAAATCCCCCCAAATTTTGGATGGGGTTCAGAGAGCTCCCTGGTTGGTGAACTCGGGGCGATTCAGGGAGACTGGGCCTGAAGCTCTGCGTGCCCCCCGCAGACCCTGCCCTGCGCATCTGTTCCATCAGGTGGTCCCTGAGTTGCCCCAGTCCGTAAACTGGCGCCTCAGTGAGTCAAATGTTTCTCTGAGTTCCGTGAGCCACTTTAGCAAATGAAACGAAGCTTTAGGGGACGTCGTGGGAACACCCAATTTGCAGCTGGCCAGTGAGAAGCATAGATGAAGACCCAGACTCGTGACTGGTGTCTGCACTTGTGGGGCGTCTCGTGGGGCTGAGCCCTTAACCTGTGGGATCTGATGCCATCACAGGTGGATGGTGTTAGAATTGGGTTAAACTGTAGGACACCTGGTCAGGGACCACTGAGAACTGAAGAAGTGCTTGGTGGTGGTGGAAAACACACAATGGGAAAATAAAGTAAGGCTTTTGTGCAAATAAAATTTAGCAAAAATTGCAGCTCAAAAGCCAGCCCTGGACCCACTCTGCTGTCTGGGCAGAGAGGGTGCTGGGGAGACGGCACACACAGCAGAAGACAATGCCAGGGTCTGGACCCCAAAGAGCCTTTGGGACAGCAGCCTTTGGGACATTCGTGAAGGACGTGCCCCAAGCAAGACCCAGCTAAGGCGCGCAGCAGCCTGCGCTTCCAGAGCCAGGTCCTGGGCTGGTGCGCCCCACTCTCCTCGCTGCCCCCTCTCCTCATGGCCCCCTGACAGACCGACTTCATCATACCACAGGCTCCATCCCCCAAAGTCAGAGGGCCCTGGGCCCTGTGTGAGGGGTGCCGGTGGGTGCCAACATCTAGTTGCTTCACGAAGCTCCAATTTCCCAGCAATGGGACACCTGTCAGAAATGGAAAACAGTCTAGAAAATGAAAAAAATGCAAACACTGGGAGCGAGAGGAAAATCAAGTTCCTAGTGAATCCGGTAAGCACCGACCAGTGTACTCCTGACCCTGGGCCGCCAGCCACAGACACGCCTGAAATGGGGCGAAGGACGAAACCACTCCAGGGCAAGTCACACGTGGCGATCCCCGTAGGCAATGCCAGCCATTGGGAGGACCCAGAAGATGCAAAAGGCTAGTATCGCATCTCCTGGGGACCAGCCTCCCACACTGCTAAAAGCATAGGAGCATGGCGTTTCCTTTGTGGAGGTTGTGTGTGTTCCCTGTGGCCTGCTGTGACGGCCTCAGCCACCCTGTGCTGATGTGGAAACAGCCACACAAACGGTCAGTGCTGCGGCAAGCTTCCCATGTGCCAGGCCTGGTGCTAAGTGTTCATACAAACGCTCTTGGTTTACCCTCATGAAAAGGGGTAATCATTACCCAAACTCGACAGAACAGGATCCTAAGGTCAGAGAAGTCCCCTGACCCAGGCTCAGACCAGGCCTGCCACGGGCTCACACAGACTCAGCCAACAACACCCCACCCTCCAGCTCTGCATCAGCGTACGAATCGTACAGTAAGCACCACAGCCTCAGCTCTGAGATCCAGAAAAGGCTCATGTTTTGCCATATTCACGTACCCTCTGCCCGTCTAGCTATTCAAGGTTACCTCTGTAAATATTTGAAAGACTCCATAGGATTTCAGCCCTAATGCTTCAGTGAGCAACATCCTGGATGTCCACAAGATCACGCCCTCGTTTAAGATGAGCGACAAGACTTAAACATGCCTAGTTCATATTTAAATTTCCATAAATGCCCCAGAAACGAGCTAATGAACTTCTAAAAAGGATGTTGGAAATACCAATGAGTCATTTTAGACACTCACCTCAGAATCATCTTTAATGCTGTCATGTTTCCGGGTTGAAGAAATGTAAGCAACTAGTGCAGAGAGGAGGAAAAATGGATGTTACGGGTACTGTCAGCGGCTGGCCCAAGACACAGGGACCCCACAGACCCTGGTGCCTCTGCAGACACAGTGGCCCAGGCCAAGCCAGTGGTGCTCAGGGCACATGCATGGAGCAGCCACATCTGACTCAACTAGAGTCTTAAGAAAATGCAGCTTCCTGGGCCATACCCAGACCTGCTGACTCTGAACATCTGGGGGTGGGGCTTGGGAATCTGCATTTGTGACAAGTTTCCCCAGTGATTCATCTGAAGTAACTAGTCATAAGATTTTGGTGTCTAGTCTTCCATACCTCATTTTTTAGAGTATGCAGATGGACAGATGGATGGATAGGTGGGTGGGTGGATGGATGGGTAGATGAGTGGACAGATGGATGGATGGTGATGGATAGATGGATGGATGGTGATTGATTGATGGATGGATGGATGGATGGTTGGTTGGGTGGATGATTGGGTGGATAATTGGGTGGATGGGTGGGTAGATGGATGTTTGGGTGGACAGATGGATGGATAGATGGATGGTTGGGTGGGTGACTGGGTGGAGGGGCGGGTGGATGTTTGGGTGGATGGATGGATGGTTGGACAGTTGGATGGGTGGATGGATGGTTAGATGGTTGGATGGGTGGATGGGTGGTTGGATGGAGGGGAGGATGGTTGGGTGTGGGGGGGGTTGTTTGTTAGGAGTCTCCTTTGTGTGAGGTCCTGTGCTAACTGCTTTATGTTCTGTGGTCTCATTTCACCCTTCAAGGGCTCCTAGGGGACGGAACTCACATTTATCAAGTGAGGGCCACGGGTCTTACACACCCTTGTAATAGTCCACAGAACTGTGGGAGCTCAGAGCTGGGCCATCAGTCCAACTGGTATTCAAAATCTCCCTCTGAATGCTTCTTAGCACTAAAAAAAGTCTCCTACACACACGCGCGCGTGTCCACACACACTAATCCCACTAAAGCCCGAGAACCACACAACAGCACACCATGTGCACAGCAGCTACCCAGGAGGCCTTCCCACAGACATCAGCTCTGTGCAGCAGCCGACTTGTGGGAGGGAGCTGGCCATGGTGGCCACTGCAATAAGTGCCTTCTAGAGCTCCTGAAGTTGGCAAGAAAAATCCTTACCCCTGGACTCCCAAGGCAGCAACTCACAGAGACGTGGGTGTCCAGCAAAAGCCACCCCGCCCCGCCCACCTCTGCCTGGGGATGAGGGGAGGCCCTGGAGAGCACGTCCCCGGCCCGCGGCAAGGCGGCCATGCTAGCCAATATTGACCCCCGGAGAGTGGCTGGGATCTAGAAAGGATTCCTGGTCAGAAAGGGGAAGCGAGGAGGCATTCCAGGGTGAGGAGAGCCGGTGCTCCGCCAATGGGAAGGAAGCAGCCCCTACTTCCATGGGTCTCCTCCGAGGGAAGGTCCACGTCGTCCTTGTCATCTACTGCAGGTTCCTGGGAAGGCATGACAGGATCCTGCAGAGAGACGGGCGTTACAAAGTGACCACGTAAGCTTCTACAGATGCTAGTGACTTTTCAAATCGCCTATTATAATACACTGTAACATGTATCAGAACACCCTGACACAAATACAGCTGTTACATTACTGCACTGAAGCTGGAAAGACAAACAACGAAATTACCTGTCATTCCACAGGCAGAGACACCTCAGGCTGTGACCTTTCCAGCAGGTGCTTTATAAAATGAGTGTTTTTATATAATTCTTGGTTGCCTCCCCCCAGACTCCCACCGCCACGTCATGCGCATCTGTCAGCGGTCAGGCACGGAGCCCCGTCTCTGGCTCTCGGGGTTCCACAGGGCTGACGTCATAAATTGAGACAGCTGCCTACTGGTGGACATCTAGGCTCCAGGCATTGGCATCCCTCAGCCCCTAACTGACTGCATCTTCGGGGCTCACCTCATTTCTTAGGCTAACGTGGACCTAGGGGGTCAAAGGATATGTGTGCTCTTATGGTTTTTAGCAGCCACAGCTGAAAGGACCCCTAGAAAGACTGTGCCAATTCACCCAGCACCAGTCTGCATGGGGACACCCATGTCCCAGTGCTCTGCCAGCATCGGAGTGAGACCCGGCTTCAGACTCTGCTCCTGTCCTGTGAGAGGTGACAGCCCATCAGCCCCCAGAGGTGTCTTTCCCGCTCCTGCTCTGGCAGGACGCAGATGAGTCCACCCTCCTGCCCTGTGCCCGCCGCACCCAGAGGGATTAATCGTTCAGTCTAGGCTCCCACTCATGTGCACAGCCAGGCCTGCATGCTCAGTAAGGAAAAGTCCATCAACAACCAGTAAAGGGCCTGGACGCTTCGGGTCCACGATCACCAGCTGGTGGTGAGGGCACAGCCCACCGCCCGGGTGCTCTGACTCTCAGAGCAGCATGGGGCTTCCACCTCTGCCGCTCCACAAGAACTGCCTCACGACCAGGGTACAGACGAGCCACTGCTTACCCCCCGCTCCCAGCCCAGAGCCACAGAGGAGCCTGCAGGCCCCCCAAGAGTGCTGGGGGCTGTCAGGGCTCGGGAAGAAGGGTCCTGTCCCAGACCGCTGGCCTGGGCCATCACTCCGCAGCCCACAAGTGTGCCCTCCTCTTGTCTCATCAGTGTCAGGGACAGTGTCAGGACCCCACTGGGTCAAGAGGACCAAGGGTCACAGGGTCAGCGTGGACAATGGGCTCAAGGCTGCACTCCCCGCCTCCCCCATGCTATCCGAAGTGCCCCATATCCCCCCAGGGCCTTACCTGGCCCACACTCACCATATGCCTGTTGCAGGTCAGCGGGACGAGGACGTGGCAGCGTTTATGGACCAGCAGTTTGCAGTTGATGCACCTGTAGCCCTGCCTCGCGAGACCCCATATCCTTTCGCTGCACTGGCCACAGTAAGCTCTCTGTGGGCAAGAACAGGAGCCATCAGGCTGGGGGCCCAGTGTCCCCTGAGGCCCACGCTACACTGAGGGGACTCAGGCAAGCACTGGGGCATAGCGCACCTTCACGGATTTTCTCAAAAGATGACAGAGAGCTGCAGGAAGAGGTGACCCTGTCACCTTGTCATATCTGGGCACCAGGCCCTGCTCAGGCTTAGTAGCCCCAACTGGGGTCCAGCCCAAGGTTGGAGGGACCTGTAGCCCCAAGGGGGGCGCTGGGGCCCTGCTCTGAGTGAGGGGCAAAGGGCAGGCCGTGTGGGGCAGGGTGACGAGACCCCTCCATGGGCAAGGCCCCTTGCTCACAGGGGCCAGAGGTGGCCTCACAGCTCATGCTGGGCTGTGTGTGGAACAGCCAGGGGGGTCCTGCCTGGGTGGAGTGACCCCGGCTGAGAGGGTGGGGAAGGCCCTTGCCTGACCCTCATCCAAACGTGTCAGCCAAATGACCGGGAGAAAGCGACCCGGCCTGGCCTTCTGCCTCGTTATACTTTTGAACGGCTATAGGGCTGTATGCAATTATCTTGGCTTTTCTCCCCAGTATTTTTAAAGATTTTAAATGGTCGATGTTGTTTTTCATGATTCTAAACAATTTGAAATTAATGTCACATCAGCTTGTTTGGGGATCATGATTTTGGAATATTTCAAAATGCACGAGGATGGACGTGCTCAGAAACCCGGTGACATTTGCTACGTGAGGCCAAAGTCACCTTCACAGTCATGTGATGTGTGCATGTCGACAGGTGCTTGTTTCCCATTTAGAATTTTCCCCAGCCATAACTGATTTACAGGTTTTAGCCCTCTTCTGCCATTTTTAACAAATTTCTCTCTTTTGAGAGAGTCTCAAATTACTCCTGAAGAGGAATAAAAAGGAATACAAGGGCGCTAGCCATCTGAACTGAGTTCACGCAAGAAAACAGATCCAGTCCTGAGAACGCGAGGGCAGGCGGTGCAGCCAAGCGAACCAACTAAGGCGCCAGCCCCCCTGGGACGTGCCTGCTCGCGGGCCAGTGGGCACTGAGAAGCCACTTTCTCAGCAGAGAGGAGTTGTGCTTGGAAACCGGGGCTGAGGGAGCCCCCTCCCCACACACACAGCCTGTACGTCCTGGTCAAGGTCGTGGGGCCAGCACCTGGGACAGTGCCCAGCACACAGTGGACACCAACAAATGTTTGCTTCAGACAAGTACACACACACACACACACACACACACACAGAGCCTTTAACTTTGGAAAAAAAAGGAAAAAGAAAAGAATTTATTCCAAGTCCTCCCTGTTGCCTAAATCGTCCGCCCCACAAGAAGCCAAACACGGATCGTGGGCTCCATCCGGGAATGGCCTGAATGCAACGGACAGCGGTGAGGGCCACGCAGGGGCCAGCCACAGGGGGCCTCCCACCCAAGACCTCCGACTCTGGCCAATCCAGTTTAACACCAACATTGGCGTCTTTGCCCCAGTAGGGCAACTGCTGAGCACACATGCACAATTCAAGGAAGGAGCTTCAACATGAAGACTGGCTTTCATTCTCTTCTGAGTCTGCTGTCCTGTCCGACACCGTTTATGAAACCATTAAAAAAATTCACGTTTTTAGTGTAACGTGCTAAATGTGTGCAGCTTCCTCTAAGTCACCATTTAACACTTAATCTGCAATGCTTGGGTCATATTTAGAGGCAAATTCACAGGCTTTGCAAATTAACAAAGATTCCTTCTCCTAAGAGTTCCCCCCAAGAGGGGCCGGGCCGGGACAACTGCTGACCGATGGCAGCGTGAATGTGCCACGTGTCAGCACTGACTACACAGAGACCCCATGCATGAACTCCTCAGGAGAGGCTGCCACAGACTAATGGGGTAAAAATATTTTTAAGTCTCTCTTACATGCTGTCACATTGGTTCCGTGCTCCTATTTTCAATCACTGGTTTCAATTTTCCAATCGTACTCAACACGTTTCAAACGCAGTCGGTCTACACCTCCGGTCTGGGTTTCTGCTGGTTCTTGCTTGTTGATCCTCTGCTCCCTGTCCACTCACAGTGTTTCCCGCTGCAAGTTGTGGCTTTTGACTGTGAGCTCAGACGTCCTGTTCGTGTATCTGTGGAAATCCTTGAGGCTGGGTTCTTTTTCCAGCCTCCTGGGGGTGCTGCCCGGCTGGGCCTGCCCAGCTGTGTGGATTTGGGCTACAAGCCTGTGTGAGGTCCAGTTTGAGGCTTCAGAGTCTCAGGAAGAGTGTTCTCTCTTCTCTTCAGAAGAGGTACAAGGAGCCATTCTGCTGCCCTGGGGAGGAAGCCTCATTTCCCCTCCATCCTCTGCATCCCTGATGCACGGCGTCGGGGGTCTCATACTAGGCCCCAAACCTGCTCCTCTCACGGCCTTGATCATTTAGCCAGTGGTGACTCCAACTTTCTGGTCTAGTCTAGTGATGGGCAAGCTACAGCTGTGGGCCAAATGCGGCCCATCACCTGTGTTTATAAATAAAGTTTTGTTGGAACACAGTTGCGCTCATTTAACTACTGTCCATGGCTGCTTTTGCATTCTATGGGCGGAGTTGAGTAGTTGCAACAGAGACGTCATGGCCCACAAAGTCTAAAGTATTTGCTCTCTGCCCTTTACAGGAAACCCTTGCTAAGTGCTGTTCTATCAGTTGTTCAGACCAAGAAGCTCAGGAGAAATCCTTGACTGACGTTGCCGCTCCTGGGTAGCATCTTCAGAATGGGTCTCTCTGCCCCGTCCTCGCTCCCAAGTCTCTTCCCCACGAGGGGCCCAAGTGAGCAAGTTGACCCTCTGCTTCCTGTCCACTCACATTGAAGGCCAAAGTCCTCGGACCGTCCACCCAGCCGGCCCTGCAGCACGAGGGCCCACAGGACCGGCAGAAGCTCCTCCAGAGCTCCAGGCTGGGGGGTGGAGGGGAATATAAAGTGGGGTGGTTTAGGCCCCTGAGTGGGGTCGCTTGTTACACAGCAAAGGGAGTAAGAGTAGGTTAGATACTGTCCCCACTTGTGAGAACAACACTGAGCTGCTCTTCCGTATACGCAAACCTTTGAACCACGGATTTCTTTCAGACAGATGTGCTGCAGACAACCACAGGACAGGAGCACCCTAAAGCCACTGACGCCTATTTCCCACTCGGTTTCCAGAAAGCAGGGGTCCACGTCCGCAATCTCCAGGAGGAGTGGACCCCACTGCCGCACACACAGCAACACTGAGCTCTAACGACTTTTTTTTTCTTTTTTGAGGAAGATTAGCCCTGAGCTAACTACTGCCAGTCCTCCTCTTTTTGCTGAGGAAGACTGGCCCTGAGCTAACATCCATGCCCATCTTCCTCTACTTTATATGTGGGACGCCTACCACAGCATGTCGTGCCAAGTGGTGCCATGTCCGCACCGGGATCCGAACCGGCGAACCCCAGGCTGCCAAAGCGGAACATGCGCACTTAACCGGGGCACCACCGGGCCGGCCCTCTAATGACTTTTAATGTCTTTGACTCTGACGGGAAAATGTCTTGTAAGTCATTGATTACCAATGAGGGTTAAGCCACCTACATTTATGAACAGTTTCAGTACTTATTTAATTAACCATTTACATCCTTATCCGCCTTTAGACTTTTAGCATTTACCAAAAAGCCAATTTCTAGGAGCTCTTTTATACAATAAACACATATATTGTTCTGATCTCTTATTCTAAGCTTTATTTGCTACAAACACTTTTCCTGTACGTTTTTACATCTAATTTGTTTGGAAACTGCAGAAACCTGAACAAATACGTGGCCGAGTCTAGAGACCCATGTCCCCTCTGGTCTCCCCGTCCAGTCTCTTCCCTGACCCTGCATCGCTTCCAGGTTTTTATGTTTATCTTAAATTAATCCACTTGTGACTGACTTTGATGCGAACAAATGCCCTGGACTCCTCCCCCTCTGGAACCACAATTAACCAATTGTCTCGTTAGCATTTATTGGTCGGTCCCTCTCTCCTTTATGGGGAACGCTCATGCCCCAGAGTTCCCAGGGCCAGGCTCTGACCATTAGTCCTGTTCTACAGGCTGGGCCTCCCGTTGTCCCATCCATGTCACCAGGGCCCCTCTCCTGGGACAGAGGCTCCCTTCTCAGCTCCTGCCCAGAAACCCTCCCTCTGGTTCACCAGCTGGACTTCTCTCGTTGTTCTAGAAGAGAAGTCGTGTCACGCGTGACTAAAGATCTAGGCAGGAAGTCTCGGGATGGTGTGACTGACGCCCACTCACTTTCCGTCCTGGGTCGCCAGTAAGCAACGTGAGAAATGATCTCCTCTTGTTGGCTTTTGCCCTCAAGTCTTGCTGATTCTGGCAGAACCCAACTTGCACTTCCAGGGGACAAGTGGAGGTGCAGCAAGCAGCCCTGTAATTAACCCGGAGTGAGCGGCGCCGAGCCGGCCTCCAGGGGCTGCAGGACATGGGCCCAGAACCCGAAGACAGCAGGGGTGCAGGCACACCTGCCTCCCCATCTGTGAACAACTGAAGGACCGAAGAGTCAGGGGTCTTTGGGTCGGCTCGCTTCTCAGCCTCTCTGTGTTTGTGACAACCCGCTCACTGGCACTTGGGGGGCAGCTGAGCATCTGTACGGGGGGGGGGGGGGGGCTGTAGTGGGAACTGCGCCAAGCACCTGCTCCTCCACGGGGAGGAACAGCCTGTGCCCACTGATTTTGGGGAGGGGGCACAGGAGGAGCAGGCAGGGGGCGAGAGTGTCAGGGTCTGCACCCTGCCATCAGAAAACTGGGTTTTTCTTCCAAAACTCTGCAGGGTGGGAAGGGCCAGGCCCCTCCGTGCTGCCCGGGCCCTGGCCCACCTTGCTGAGTGGGTGGGCTTCTTCTTGGACTAGTGAGTCAGCCAGTAATGAAGGAAACAAGCGTTTCACTGAAAGCTGACATGGGTGCAGGGCTTCCAGAATTCTCTCTCTGATATCCTGAGGGTGGCTTGTCCCATCTGCCAAGGACCCCTCTCTGGCCAGAACGGAGCCGGCGCCCAGAGGCACAGAAAGAAGCCAGCTGGCTGCAGAGCGAGGAGGGGCAGCGGGCAGCCTCGCCTCCTGGGGGCTGGAGGTTTCTATCGCTCCACACTTGCAGCAGCCAGGCTTTATCCTGTCCGTCCGGTTGGCTCACTGCAAAACCTCATGTCCACACCCAGTCAGTCAGCCCAGAAACGTGACAAGAGCCCATCAGTCATGTATCCTTCGCCCTCTCTCCCCAGCCCATGGCAGCACTTGGCACTCGCTGTCCTCCCACAGCTTCTTGCTCCATGATGTCTGACCTCCCCAAGGCATCCGATCGATATGCCACAGACCCTGCGCTCTCCTGCCTCCCAGCTGGCTTCCCAGGGTCCCTCTCATTGCTGATGGGCACACCCCATTCCTTCCTGGTCCCCAGTGCAGCGCCCCCAGGTCTTGCCCAGTTGACTCTCCTCCTCTCATTAATTACAATAAACAAGTAGTGTGTACCCACTATGTGCCAGGTGTGGGGACACAGCCTGAACAAGGCAGAGTCCCTGTGCACGCCCAGTGGGGAGATGGCACACACTGTGAGGAACGTCAGGAGCATACGTGAGTGGAGGGGACAGAGAAGGGGCCACCGGGATGGACATTTGAGCCAAGATAGAAAATAAGGAAGAGCATCAGCTCTGAGGATGTAGGGGAAGGAGGGTGGGCCAGGCACGGCACTCAGCACGTGCAAAGGCCCCCAGGAGAGCACGTTCAAAGGTACCCAGGTGAGCACGTGCAAAGG